>NW_027309217.1:0-46000 GCF_047496885.1 Scyliorhinus torazame | reverse complement strand
CTCCTCCCTACTCCCTCCTTCACTCCCCTCCCTCACTCCCCAATCCCTGCTCCCTCGCTCCCCTCCCTGACTCCCGTCCCTCATTCCCCCAATCCCTCCTCCCTCACTCCCTCCCTCACTCCCCTCCAATCCCTCCTCCCTCACTCCCTCCCCCCTCACTCCCTTCCCTCACTTCCCCCAATCCTCCATCCCCCACTCCCCTCCCTCACTCCCCCAATCCACCCTCACTCCCTCCCTCACTCCCCAATCCCACCCACACTCCCTCCCTCACTCCCCAATCCCTCCTCCCTCACTCCCCCAAATCCCTCCTCCCTCGCTCCCCTCCCTCACTCCCCTCCCTCACTCCACCAGTCCCTCAGC
The DNA here is from genome assembly GCF_047496885.1 of Scyliorhinus torazame. NCBI lineage: Eukaryota > Metazoa > Chordata > Chondrichthyes > Carcharhiniformes > Scyliorhinidae > Scyliorhinus > Scyliorhinus torazame. The sequence continues at coordinate 45,640 of NW_027309217.1, read as the reverse complement.
CCTCACTCCCCCCAAATCCCTCCTACCTCACTCCCTCCCTCACTCCCCCAATCCCTCCTCCCTCACTCCCCCAATCCTTCATCCCTCACTCCCCTCCCTCACTCCCTCCCTCACTCTGCGAATACCTCCTCCCTCACTCCCTCACTCCCCGAATCCCCCCTCCCTCACTCCCTCCCCCTATACCCCAATGCCTCCTCCCTCACTCCCCTACCTCACTCCTCCAATCCCTCCTCCTCCACTCCCTCCCCTCACTCACCCAATCCCACCTTCCTCACTCCACTCCCAATCCCTCTCTCACCTCCCAGCCTCTCCTCCCTCACTCTCTGCATACTCACTCGCTCCACCCTCACTCGCTCCTCACTCGCTCTCCACCCTCACTCGCTCCTCGCTCGCTCTCCACCCTCACTCTCTCCACCCTTCCTCTCTCCACCCTTCCTCTTCTCCTCCCTCACTCTCTCCTTCCTCACTCTCTCCATCTCACTCGCTCCACTCACACTCGCTCCAGCCTCACTCTCTCTACCCTCACACTCTCCACCCTCACTCTCTCCACCCTCACTCTCTCCACCCTCACTCTCTCTCCCTCACTCTCTCCTCACTCACTCTCTCCCCCTCACACTGTCCATCCTCGCTCTCTCCTCCCTCCCTCTCTCCTCCCTCACTCTCTCCTCCCCCGCTCTCTCCTCCCCCACTCTCTACTCTCTCACTCTCTGCTAACTCACTCTCTCCTCCCTCACTCTCTCCTCCTCACTCTCTCGCCCTCACTCTCTCCTCCCTCACTCTCTCCCCCTCACTCTCTCCACCTCACTCTCTCCACCCTCACTCTCTCCACCCTCACTCTCTCCTCCCTCACTCTCTCCTCCCTCACTCTCTCCACCCTCGCTCTCTCCACCCCTCACGTCTCTCCTCCCTCACTCTCTCCTCCCTCACTCTCTCCTCCCTCACTCTCTCCTCCCTCACTCTGTCCTCCTCACTCTGTCCCTCCCTCACTCTCTCCTCCCTCCCTCTCTCCTCCCTCACTCTATCCTCCCTCACTCTCTCCTCCCTCACTCTCTCCTCCCTCACTCTCTCCTCCCCTCCATCTCTCCTCCCTCACTCTCTCCTTCCTCACGCTCTCCTGCCTCACTCTCTCCTCCCTCACTCTCTCCTCCCTCACTCTCTACTCCCTCACTCTCTCCCCTCACTTTCTCCTCCTTCACTCTCTCCTCTCACTCTCTCCTCCCTCGCTCTTTCCTCCCTCGCTCTCTCCACCCTCACTCTCTCCACCCTCACTCTCTCCACCCTCACTCTCTCCTCCCTCACTCTCTCCACCCACGCTCTCTCCTCCCTCCATCTCTCCTCCCTCACTCTCTCCCTCCTCACTCTCTCCTCCTCACGCTCTCCTCCCTCACTCTCTCCACCCTCGCTCTCTCCTCCCTCCATCTCTCCTCCCTCCATCTCTCCTCCCTCACTCTCTCCTCCCTCACGCTCTCCTCCCTCACTCTCTCCTCCCTCACTCTGTCCTCCCTCACTCTGTCCTCCCTCACTATGTCCTCCATCACTGTCTCCTCCCTCCTCTCTCCTCCTCACTCTCTCCTCCCTCACTCTCTCCTCCCTCACTCTCTCCTCCCTCCATCTCTCCTCCCTCACTCTCTCATCCCTCACGCTCTCCTCCCTCACGCTCTCCTCCCTCACTCTCTCCTCCCTCACTCTCTCCTCCCTCACTCTGTCCTCCCTCACTCTCTCCTCCCTCGCTCTCTCCTCCCTCGCTCTACACCCTCGCTCTCCTCCCTCGCTCTCTCCACCCTCGCTCTCTCCTCCTCACTTTCTCCTCCCTCGCTCTCTCCTCCCTCGCTCTCTCCTCCCTCGCTCTCTCCTCCCCATCTCTCCACCCCCAGCTCGCCACCCTCGCTCTCTCCTCCCTCACTCTCTCCACCATCACTCTCTCCACCCTCATTCTCTCCTCCCTCACTCTCTCCACCCTCACTTTCTCCACCCTCATTCTCTCCTCCCTCACTCTCTCCTCCCTCACTCTCTCCTCCCCCACTCTATCGTCCCTCACTCTATTCTCTCTCCTCCCTCACTCCCTCTTGAAATGTAGAAACAAAAGTTTGGGGCAGGAGGCGGCCTTTTGGCCCTTCGAGCTGCTCCGCCATTCATCACCATCATGGCTGACCATCCAACTCAATAGCCTAATCCTGCTTTCCCCCATAGCCTTTGACCCCTTCTCCTCAGTGCGATATCTAACTGTTTGCTGAAAACATATCTGGTCTGGTTTTCCATTGAGAGATTAAGGTGGGATTCTCCGTTAACGCTGAAATTGGGATTGCGATCAGGCGGACAATAGCTTCTAATACCAAAGTTGCAGCAGGCGCTGATCAGACGCCAAATCGCGATTGCCCGTCACGGCGAACACGGCGCCGATGATTTTCAGTCTGCGCGTGCACGGACACAGTTTGCATATCATTGTGGGGCCTGAGCCGGTATTCCCAGGGGCCTCCGCCGTTCTCCGTCTCCGATGGGCCGAGTTCCGGATGCGAGGTTCACTTGTGCTTTTTAAAATGGTGGGACCGTCGTGGGGGCCGCTGAGATAGACAGAGGAGGGAGGACACAGAGAAGAGCGACTGTGGGCTGCTGGGATTGAGGGGGGGGGGGGGGGGGGGGGGTGTGTGTAGGGTCAGGGAAGGGGCGTGGGGGAAACAGGCTGACTGGCCACGGGACTGGTGCCCAGGCACAGATCGCCATGACAGCGGCCATCTTGCTGCGCTCCCACTGACATACCCACATTTGCCCCTGTTTCTGACCTGTTTCACCGGCCGTTTGGGCCTCCTGGGTCTCCTCCCTCTGGGACTGGGCTTCCTCCCTCTGGGACTGGGCCTCCTCCCTCTGGGAGTGGGCCGTGTCTCTCTGGGACTGGGCCATCGCCCTCTAGGACTGGGCCACCTCGCTCTGGGACTGAGCTACCCCCCTCAGGGACTGGGCTTCCTCCCTCAGGGACTGGGCCTCCTCCCTCTGGGACAGGGCCTCCTCCCTCTGGGATTGGGCGTCCTCCCTCTGGGACTGGGCCTCCTCCCTCTGGGACTGGGCCTCCTCCCTCTGGGACTGGGCCTCCTCCCTCTGGGACTGGGCTACCCCCCTCAGGGACTGGGCCTCCTCCCTCAGGGACTGGGCCTCCTCCCTCTGGGACTGGGCCTCCTCCCTCTGGGGACTGGGCCACCTCGCTCTGGGACTGAGCTACCCCCCTCAGGGACTGGGCTTCCTCCCTCAGGGACTGGGCCTCCTCCCTCTGGGACTGGGCCTCCTCCCTCTGGGACTGGGCTACCCCCCTCAGGGACTGGGCCTCCTCCCTCAGGGACTGGGCCTCCTCCCTCTGGGACAGGGCCTCCTCCCTCTGGGACTGGGCCTCCTCCCTCTGGGACTGGGCCTCCTCCCTCTGGGACTGGGCCTCCTCCCTCTGGGACTGGGCCTCCTCCCTCTGGGACTGGGCCTCCTCCCTCTGGGACTGGGCCTCCTCCCTCTGGGACTGGGCTACCCCCCTCAGGGACTGGGCCTGCTCCCTCAGGGACTGGGCCTCCTCCCTCTGGGACAGGGCCTCCTCCCTCTGGGACAGGGCCTCCTCCCTCTGGGACAGGGCCTTCTCCCTCTGGGACTGGGCCACCTCGCTGTGGGACTGGGCCCCCTCCCTCTGGGACTGGGCCACCTCGCACTGGGACTGGGCCTCCTCCCTCTGGGAGTGGGCCGTGTCTCTCTGGGACTGGGCCACCGCGCTCTGGGGACTGGGCCCCCTCCCTCTGGGACTGGGCCACCTCGCACTGGGACTGGGCCTCCTCCCTCTGGGACTGGGCCTCCTCCCTCTGGGACTGGGCCTCCTCCCTCTGGGACTGGGCCACCTCGCACTGGGACTGGGCCTCCTCCCTCTGGGACTGGGCCTCCTCCCTCTGGGACTGGGCCTCCTCCCTCTGGGACTGGGCCTCCTCCCGCTGTGACCTGGGCAACCCTGTCCTGGGCCTCGGCCCCCGCCTGCCCAGAATGCCCCAGGCCTGGGACGCGCTGATCCACAGCCGAAACCCTCACCCCCCAATGCCTCCACCGCGGATGCCACCCGTGCGGTGTTGGCCTGGGTGTCACCCATCGGCGACACCACCCCCTGCTCCTGCACGCGGATGTCCCAGAGGGAGGGAGCCCAGTCCCAGAGAGACACGGCCCAGTCCCAGAGGGAGGAGGCCCAGTCCCAGAGGGAGGGGGCCCAGTCCCAGAGGGTGGTGCCCAGTCCCAGAGGGAGGTGGCCCTGTCCCAGAGGGAGGAGGCCCAGTCCCAGAGGGAGGAGGCCCAGTCCCAGAGGGAGGAGGCCCAGTCCCAGAAGGAGGAGGCCCAGTCCCAGAGGGAGGAGGCCCAGTCCCAGAGGGAGGAGGCCCTGTCCCAGAGGGAGGGGGGCCAGTCCCAGAGAGACATGGCCCTGTCCCAGAGGGAGGGGCCCAGTCCCAGAGAGGACATGGCCCTGTCCCAGAGGGAGGAGGCCCAGTCCCAAAGGGAGAGGGCCCAGTCCCAGAGGGAGGAGGCCCAGTCCCAGAGGGAGGAGGCCCAGTCCCAGAGGGAGGAGGCCCCAGTCCCAGAGGGAGGAGGCCCTGTCCCAGAGGGAGGAGGCCCTGTCCCAGAGGGAGGAGGCCCTGTCCCAGAGGGAGGAGGCCCAGTCCCTGAGGGAGGAGGCCCAGTCCCTGAGGGGGGTAGCCCAGTCCCAGAGGGAGGAGGCCTAGTCCCAGAGGGAGGAGGCCCAGTCCCAGAGGGAGGAGGCCCAGTCCCAGAGGGAGGAGGCTCAGTCCCAGAGCGAGGTGGCCCAGTCCCAGAGGGAGGGGCCCAGTCCCAGAGGGACACGGTCCAGTCCCAGAGGGAGGAGGCCCTGTCCCAGGTGGGGGGTTGAGGGTGAGTGTAAGGGTAGTGGCGAGGGTGGGGGTGGAGGTGGGTTGAGGGTGGGGGTGAGGGTAAGGGTGGGGTGGGGGTGAGGGTGAGGTGAGGGTGGAGGTGGGGGGTGAGGGTGGGGGTGGGGTGAGGGTGAGGGTGGGGGTGAGGGGTGAGGGTGAGGGTGGGGTGGGGGTGGGGCTAGAGGGTGGGGGTGGGGGTGGGGGTGAGGGTGGGGGTGAGGGCGGGGGTGGGGGTGGGGTTGAGGGTGAGGGTGGGGGTTGGGGTGGGGTTGAGGGTGAGGGTGGGTGTGGGGGTTGAGGGTGAGGGTGGGGGTGGGTGTGGGGTTGAGGGTGAGGGTGGGGGTGGGGGGTGGGGGTGGGGGTGGGGGTGAGGGTGGGTGGGTGGGGGTGAGTGTAAGGGTGGGGGGTGGGGGCGAGGGTGGGGGTGGAGATGGGTTGAGGGTCGGGGTGAGGGTAAGGGTGGGGTTGGGGGTGAAGGTGAGGGTGAGGGTGAGGGTGAGGGTGAGGGTGGAGGTGGGGGTGAGGGTGGGGGTGGGGGGTGGAGGTGGGTGTGGGGGTGGCCGGTGGGGTGAGGGTGAGGGTGAGAGTGGGGTTGGATGTGGGGTGAGGATGGGGGGTGGGGGTGAGGCTGAGGGTGAGTGTGGGGGTGGTGGTGGGAGTGGGGGTGGGGTTTGGGGTGTGGGTGAGGGTGGTGGTGAGGGTGAGGGTGAGTGTGGGGTGGTGGGTGGGAGTGGGGGTGGGGTTTGGGTGTGGGTGAGGGTGGGGGTGGGGGGTGAGGGTGGGGGTGAGGATGGGGTGAGAGTGGAGGTGAGGGTGGGGGTGAGGGTGAGGGTGAGGGTGGAGGTGGTGAGGGTAGGAGTGAGGGTGGGGGTGGGGGTGGGGGTGGGGGTGGGGGTGGCCGGTGGGGGTGGGGGTGAGGGTGGGGGGTGGGGGTGAGGGTGAGGGTGGGTGTGGGGTTGGGGGTGGGGTTGAGGGTGAGGGTGGGGGTGGGGTTGAGGATGGGGTGAGAGTGGAGGTGGGGGTGCGGTTGGAGGTGAGGGTAGGAGTGAACGGCGGGTGTGGTGGTGGGAGTGGAGGTGAGGGTGGGGGTGAGGGTGAGGGTGAGGGTGGTGGTGGGGGTGAGGGTGAGGGTGGCGGTGGTGAGGGTAGGAGTGGAGGGTGAGGGTGGGGGGTGGGGGTGGGGGTGCGGGTGAGGGTGGGGTGAGCGTGAGGGTGGTGGTGAGGGTGGGGGTGGGGGTGGCCGGTGGGGGGTGGGGGTGAGGGTGGGGGTGAGGGTGGGGGTGGGGTGCGGGTGGCCGATGGGGGTGGGGGTGGGGGTGAGGGTGAGGGTGGGGGTGGAGGTGGGGGTGGAGGTGAGGGTGGGGTGGGGGTGGGGGTGGGGGTGAGGGTGGGGGTGGGGGTGGAAGTGGGGGTGGAGGTGAGGGTGGGGGTGAGGGTGGGGGTTGGGGGGGGTGGGGGGTGAGGGTGGGGTGGGGGTGAGGTGGGGGTGGGGGTGGTGAGGGTGAGGGATGGGGGTGGGAGGTGGGGGTGGAGGTGAGGGTGGGGGGTGGGGGTGAGGGTGGGGTGGGGGTGGGGTGGGGGTGGTGGTGAGGGTGGGGGTGAGGATGGGGTGGGGGTGAGTGTGGGGGTGGGGGTGGGGTGGGGTGGGGTGTGGTGGTGAGGGTGGGGGTGAGGATGGGGTGGGGGTGAGTGTGGGGGTGGGGGTGAGAATGGGGGTGGGGGTGGGGTTGGGGTTGGTGGTGGGGTGGGGGTGAGGATGGGGTGAGAGTCGAGGTGAGGGTAGGGGTGGGAGTGAGTTGGGTGGGGGTGGGGTGGGTGGTGGGGGTGGGGTGGGGGTGGTGTGGGGGTGGGGGTGGGGTGGGGTGGGGGTGAGGGGTGGGGGGTGGGGTGGGGGGGTGGGGGGTGGGGTGGGGTGGGGGTGGGGGTGGGGCTGGGGTGGGGTGTGTGTGGGGGTGGGGGTGGGGGTGGGGTGGGGTGGGTGTGGGGTGGGGGTGGGGTGGGGGGGTGGGGGTGGGTGGGGTGAGTGTGGGGTGGGGGTGGGGTGGGTGGGGTGAGTGTGGGGGTGGGGGTGAGAATGAGTGTGGGGTGGGGTGGGGGTAGGGGTGGGGGTGGGGGTGGGGGTGGGGGGTGGGGTGGGGGGTGAGTGTGGGGTGGGGTGGGGTGAGTGGGGGGTGGGGTGGGGGTGAGTGAGTGTGGGGGTGTGGTGGGGGTAGGGGTGGGGGTGGGGGTGGGGTGGGGGTGAGGATGAGTGTGGGGGTGGGGTGGGGGTGAGGATGGGGTGGGACTGGGGGTTTTCTCAGTAACGTCATGGCAGTGTTAATGTAAGCTTCCTGTGACAATAAAGATTATTATTACCGGCGGCCCCCTCACCGTCAGGGGCTGATGGACCTGGTCAATGAGGTGGGGGAGTGGGCATTCAGAGAGGCCGAGGTTGGCTTGGCACAAGGCATATCAATATGAGCCCCACTCCCAATGCATAGAGATGTCCCTATGGCACAAGAGTCGCCGCCACCCCACCCCCACCCAGCCCGCCATCTCACTGTGTGTCTTGTATCAGGCAGGACCATCTCCCGAGGAGGCGGAGACGTCCGGGGTCCATCATTCCCGGCCGCAACACCCAGATCGCATGTTCGGGGACGACACAGATTTCCCGTCACTGCGTCTCCAACACCCCGACACGAAAAGTTATTCTTTTCATTGTCTAATTTATTTATTTTTTTCTTTCGTTTTTGGAATTGTAGTTGTATAAGTTTACCTAAGGTTTAAGACATGGCAGGAGATCTCAGACCTGTGTCATGCTCCTCGTGTGCGATGTGGGAGCTCAGGGACACGTCCACTGTCCCTGGCTCCTTCACGTGCAAGAAGTGTGTCCAGTTGCAGCTCCTGTTAGACCGCTTGACGGCTCTGGAGCTGTGGATGGACTCACTTTGGAGCATCCGCGATGCTGAGGACGTCGTGGATAGCACGTTTAGCGAGTTGGTCACACCGCAGGTGAAAGGTACTGAGGGAGATAGAAACTGGGTGACCAGAAGATAGAGCAAGAGTCGGAAGGCAGTGCAGGTGTCCTCTGCGGTCATCTCCCTGCAAAACAGATATACCGCTTTGGAAACTGTTGGGGGAGATGGCTCACCAGGGGAAGGCAGCAGCAGCCAGGTTCATGGCACCGTGGCTGGCTCTGCTGCGCAACTGGGCAGGAAGAAGAATGGCAGGGCTATAGTGATAGGGGACTCAATCGTAAGGAGAATAGACAGGCGGTTCTGTGGACGCAATCGAGACTCCAGGATGGTATGTTGCCTCCCTGGTGCAAGGGTCAAGGATGTCTCGGAGCGGCTGCAGGACATTCTGGGGGGGGAGGGAGGGTGAACAGCCAGTTGTCGTGGTGCACATAGGCACCAACGATATAGGTAAAAAACGGGACGAGGTCCTACAAGTGAATTCAGGGAGTTAGGAGTTAAACTAAATAGTAGGACCTCAAAGATAGTAATCTCAGGATTGCTACCAGTGCGACGGGCTAGTCAGAGTAGGAATGTCAGGATAGATAGGATGAGTGCGTGGCTCGAGAGATGGTGCAAGAGGGAGAGATTCAAATTCCTGGGGCATTGGAATCGGTTCTGGGGGAGGTGGGACCAGTACAAACCGAATGGTCTGCACCTGGGCAGGACTGGAACCGATGTCCTAGGGGGGTGTTTGCTAGAGCTGTTGGGGAGAGTTTAAACTAATGTGGCAGGGGGATGGGAACCGATGCAGGAAGTTGGAAGGTAGTAAAACAGGGACAGAAATAAAAGGCAGTAAGGGGGAAAGTGTAAGGCAGAGAAGCCATCGTCAAAAATCAAAAAGGGCGACAGTACAAGGTACAGTGACTGAGGGGAGCTCAGTGAATAGTAATACTGAAAGGAATAAAACGGGAAGTAAGAACATTAATGGTAAGCGATGCGGCAGGTTGTTACAGGAAGATATGGGTCAACGACAAGGAAAATTAGGAGGAAAGTTAAGAAGAAATATAACTTAGGAGAGGTTACTGATCGAGGTGTTAAGATTCAAAACAGAGGTATAAATGTCAACATAAGTGTACTTTACCTGAATGCTCGTAGTATTCGGAATAAGGTAAATGAGTTGATGGCGCAAATCACCGCGAATGACTATGATTTAGTGGCCATTACTGAAACATGGTTATAGGATGGTCACGACTGGGAGTTAAATATCCACGGATATCAAACTATTCGGAAGGACAGAGTGGATGGTAAGGGAGGTGGTGTAGCTCTATTATTTAAGGATGGCATCCGGGCAATAGTAAGGGATGACATCGGTGCTATGGAGGATAAGGTTGAATCCATTTGGGTGGAAATCAGGAATAGTAAGGTGAAAAAGTCACTGATAGGAGTAGTCGAGGCCACCAAATAGTAACATTATGGTGGGGGCAGGCAATGAACAAAGAAATAACAGATGTATGTGTAATGAGACAGGATTGATTCATGATCTCATAGTTAGGGATCCTCTCGGAAGGAGCGATCACAATATGGTAGAATTTAAAATACAGATGGAGGGTGAGAAGGTAAAATCAAACACTAGTGTTTTGTGCTTAAACAAAGGAGATTACAATGGGATGAGAGAAGAACTAGCTAAGGTAGACTGGGAGCAATGACTTTATGGTGAAACAGTTGAGGAACAGTGGAGAACCTTCCAAGCGATTTTTGACAGTGCTCAGCAAAGGTTTGTACCAACAAAAAGACAGGACGGCAGAAAGAGGGAAAATCGACCGTGGATATCTAAGGAAATAAGGGAGAGTAACAAATTGAAGGAAAAAGCATACAAAGTGGCAAAGATTAGTGGGAGACTAGAGGACTGAGAAATCTTTAGGGGACAACAGAAAGCTACTAAAAAAGCTATAAAGAAGAGTAAGATAGATTATGAGAGTAAACTTGCTCAGAATATAAAAACAGATAGTAAAAGTTTCTACAAATATATAAATCAAAAAAGAGTGGCTAAGGTAAATATTGGTCCTTTAGAGGATGAGAAGTGAGATTTAATAATGGGAGATGAGGAAATGGCTGAGGAACTGAACAGGTTTTTTGGGTCGGTCTTCACAGTGGAAGACACAAATAACATGCAAGTGACTGAGAGAAATGAGGCTATGACAGGTGAGGACCTTGAGAGGATTATTATCACTAAGGAGGTAGTGATGGGCAAGCTAATTGGGCTAAAGGTAGACAAGTCTCCTGGCCCTGATGGAATGCATCCCAGAGTGCTAAAAGAGATGGCTAGGGAAATTGCAAATGCACTAGTGATAATTTACCAAAATTCACTAGACTCTGGGGTGGTCCCGGCGGATTGGAAATTAGCAAACGTGACACCACTGTTTAAAAAAGGAGGTAGGCAGAAAGCGGGTAATTATAGGCCAGTGAGCTTAACTTCGTTTGTAGGGAAGATGCTGGAATCTATCATCAAGGAAGAAATACCGAGGCATCTGGATGGAAATTGCCCCATTGGGCAGACACAGCATGGGTTCATAAAGGGCAGGTCAGCCTAACTAATTTAGTGAATTTTTTGAGGACATTACCAGTGCGGTAGATAATGGGGAGCCAATGGGTGTGGTATATCTGGATTTCCAGAAAGCCTTTGACAAGGTGCTACACAAAAGGTTGCTGCATAAGATAAAGATGCATAGCATTAAGGGGAAAGTAGTAGCATGGATAGAGGATTGATTAATTAATAGAAAGCAAAGAGTGGGGATTAATGGGTGTTTCTCTGGTTGGCAATCAGTAGCTAGTGGTGTCCCTCAGGGATCAGTGTTGGGCCCACAATTGTCCACAATTTACAGAGATGATTTGGAGTTGGGGACCAAGGGCAATGTGTCCAAGTTTGCAGACAACACTAAGATGAGTGGTAAAGCAAAAAGTGCAGAGGATACTGGAAGTCTGCAGAGGGATTTGGATAGGCTAAGTGAATGGGCTAGGGCCTGGCAGATGGAATACAATGTTGACAAATGCGAGGTTATCCATTTTGGTCGGAAGAACAGCAAAAGGGATTATTATTTAAATGATAAAATATTAAAACATGCTGCTGTGCAGAGAGACCTGGGTGTGCTAGTGCATGAGTCGCAAAAAGTTAGTTTACAGGTGCAACAGGTGATTAAGAAGGCAATGGAATTTTGGCCTTCATAGCTAGAGGGATGGAGTTTAAGACTAGGGAGGTTATGCTGCAATTGTATAAGGTGTTAGTGAGGCCACACCTGGAGTATTGTGTTCAGTTTTGGTCTCCTTACTTGATAAGGACGTACTGGCACTGGAGGGTGTGCAGAGGAGATTCACTAGGTTAATCCCAGAGCTGAAGGGGTTGGATTATGAGGAGAGGTTGAGTAGACTGGGACTGTACTCGTTGGAATTTAGAAGGATGAGGGGGGACCTTATAGAAACATAAAATTATGAGGGAATAGATAGTATAGATGCGGGCAGGTTGTTTCCACTGGCGGGTGAAAGCAGAACTAGGGGGCATAGCCTCAAAATAAGGGGAAGTAGATTTAGGAGGAAACTGTTTAGGAGGAACTTCTTCACCCAAAGGGTTGTGAATCTATGGAATTCCTTGCCCAGTGAAGCAGTAGAGGCTCCTTCATTAAATGGTGTTCGGGCGGGAAAGTGGAACTGAGTCCACAAAAGATCAGTCATGATCTCATTGAATGGCGGAGCAGGCTCGAGGGGCCAGATGGCCTACTCCTGGTTCTTTCTTATGTTCTTATGTTTATCCCAGAGACACTCACCTCGGTCGGGCAGTTTAGTGAAGAGGCTCCTGGGACACTCTCTGTGCACACGACACCCGCGTTCCGGTACAGCAGGTGGATGTGGGAAGCCCCGAGTGGGCGGACTGTCAGCCCCAGGGCCTAGCTGCCATCCAGACGGGTCTCGAGATTCTGTAACAGACCGTCCCCTGGATTGTGGAGGTGCAGTTGCAGAGTCAGGGACTACGTGAGGAGTTGTCGGCGAGCGTCCAGCACTGCAGGATGGAGGCTTGGGGTCTGAGGGTCACAGCCATGGGTCAGGGTGTCCAAGATCTGGTGTACTCTGTGCATGGAGTGGGCAGAAGAGGGTGGCGCAACGCCACCCTGTGACACCCAGAGGACTGCCAACGACACCCAGGCCGTGTCGCCCCACAGGACGGTCGCCAAAGGGGACCAAGATCACAGGGTGTGAATGACAGCAGGCGCCTGCCGACCCACCTAGACGGAGCATTAGGATAGGTAAGATTGAAGAGGTGGACACCAGTTATGTTGGTATGGGTGCCATATTTAGGATAGCATTAGGGGTTAGGGCCCAGTTATTGTATATCGCACTGTCACCTGTTCACCAGCATTCCGACCTGCCTTGTTCCTCCTGGGTGCAGAGATGGGTCCAGACGGGGGGGATGGGGGGGGGGGGGGGTGCTGGTCACTATGTGGTAGGGCCTACACAGTGAGTGACCCATCACCACACACCACCCCAGAACAACCCGCACCCCCCCTCCCCACAACCCCCTCCCCCATCCCCCGCACCCCAGACCCCATCCCCACCCTAACCTCCCTTGATGATGTGTTGGTCGGTGGGGAATGGCCAGCATTGGTGCTGGGAGCACCCGGGCGGACAGTGGAATGTGACGCTGGGGCAGGAGTCAGACTCTGTCAGACGATGCAGAGGAGCAGAGATCATTGTTGAGCGTGTCGTCATCACCCTGCTGACCCAACACCGTGTGGGGCAGCTGGTGGGAGGCACGGAGGGTGGCGCTGGGTGGGCGGAGGGGTGTATGTGGGGGTGGGACGGGACGTTTGAGCTGACGGCTGATGCTCCATTCTTGGCGGCTGACGCTCCTGATTTCGATTCAGGTGTCACTGATCGGAGAATCCTGCCCACAAAGTTTCAGCATCAACTACTTCCTGTGGTAATGAATTCCACAGGCTCACCACTCTCTGGGTGAAGAAATGTCTCCTTATCTCTGTCCGAAATGGTTCACCCTGAATCCTCAGACTGTGACCCCTGGTTCTGGACACACCCATCATTGGTAACATTGTCCCTGCATCTACCCTGTCCAGTCCTGTTAGAATTTTATAGTCTCTCTGAGATCCCCCCTCATTCTTCTGAACTCCAGCGAGAACAATCCCAACCGAGTCGATCTCTCCTCATGTGACAGTCCCGCCATCGCTGGAATCAGTCTGGTAAACCTTCGCTGCACTCCCTCGAGAGCAAGAACATCCTTCCTCAGAGAAGGAGACCAAAACTGCCCACAATGCTCCAGGTGTGGTCTCACCAAGGCCCTGTACAATTGCAGCAACACATCCCTGCTTCTGTACTCGAAACCTCTCGCGATGAAGGCCAACATACCATTAGCCTTCTTTACCGCCTGCTGTACCGGGCAGCACATGTGGTTAGCACTGTTGCTTCACAGCGCCAGGGTCCCAGGTTCGATTCCGGCTTGGGTCACTGTCTGTGCGGAGTCTGCACGTCCTCCCCGTGTGTGCGTGGGTTTCCTCCGGGTGCTCCGGTTTCCTCCCACAGTCCAAAGCTGTGCAGGTTAGGTGGATTGGCTGTGATAAATTGCCCTGAGTGTCCAAAAAGGTTAGGAGGGGTTATTGGGTTGCGGGGATAGGGTGGAAGTGAGGGCTTAAGTGGGTCGGTGCAGACTCGACGGGCCGAATGGCCTCCTTCTGCACTGTTTGTTCCATGTTCTATCCCTGCCTTGCCTTTATCAGTCGTGGCAAAGGTTATAAAAATAAGATTATGTTGGAGCTGTACAGACATTGCTTCGGCCCCTCTGCACTGTTAATAATCGCACTGGCAATCACAGCTGAAGGTGACACACATCCTGTCTGTCTTTGCAACTGGCTGCAACTGGCACCTGTTAATTTCTTACCGTGTGAGTTTCCGAGGTGAAATACCCCCCAGAGAAAGGCAAACACCAGCACGTGAGCGAGCTTCATCCTGCAGGAGACACAGACACATGTCACTCAGTCAACAGGCAGCAGCAGTTAGGGAGACACAAGTACCCCACCCCCCGGGGCAGGTCTGACTGGGACAGGGAGCCAGGCTCCCCTGTGTTGACACCCTGGCGCACAGGCACATGGGCCAATCAGGAGCACTGGATGCTTTCTCCGCATTGGCAACCTGGGCTGATGTTATTCCTCGAGGCCACAGAGCCGAGAGAGTAACACATTCACCATGTCAGCAGAGAGCATGTCAATCAGCCCTCACTCCCTGACCAGGCACTGTAAACCCTTCACTATTTATCATCCCTGTTACTGCCTGGCATTGTCGTCAGCTGCCCCTCCCCCAACCCCAGGGAGGACATCAAAATAAAACTTACTGCTCATTGTCGACAAAGTCCCAGGTGACCATAGTGGGGAGAGCTCCCTCTACACTGTCCCCATCAAACACTCCCAGGACAGGTACAGCACGGGGTTAGATACAGAGTAAAGCTCCCTCTACACTGTCCCCATCAAACACTCCCAGGACAGGTACAGCACGGGTTAGATACAGAGTAAAGCTCCCTCTATACTGTGCCCATCAAACACTCCCAGGACAGGTACAGCATGGGGTTAGATACAGAGTAAAGCTCCCTCTACACTGTCCCCATCAAACACTCCCAGGACAGGTACAGCACGGGGTTAGATACAGAGTAAAGCTCCCTCTACACTGTCCCCATCAAACACTCCCAGGACAGGTACAGCACGGGTTAGATACAGAGTAAAGCTCCCTCTATACTGTGCCCATCAAACACTCCCAGGACAGGTACAGCATGGGGTTAGATACAGAGTAAAGCTCCCTCTATACTGTGCCCATCAAACACTCCCAGGACAGGTACAGCACGGGGTTAGACACAGAGTAAAGCTCCCTCTACACTGTCCCCATCAAACACTCCCAGGACAGGTACGTCACGGGGTTAGATACAGAGTAAAGCTCCCTCTACACTGTCCCCATCAAACACTCCCAGGACAGGTACAGCACGGGGTTAGATACAGAGTAAAGCTCCCTCTACACTGTCCCCATCAAACACTCCCAGGAAAGGTACAGCACGGGGTTAGACACAGAGTAAAGCTCCCTCTACACTGTCCCCATCAAACACTCCCAGGACAGGTACGTCACGGGGTTAGATACAGAGTAAAGCTCCCTCTACACTGTCCCCATCAAACACTCCCAGGACAGGTACAGCACGGGGTTAGATACAGAGTAAAGCTCCCTCTACACTGTCCCCATCAAACACTCCCAGGACAGGTACAGCACGGGGTTAGACACAGAGTAAAGCTCCCTCTACACTGTCCCCATCAAATACTCCCAGGACAGGTACAGCACGGGGTTAGACACAGAGTAAAGCTCCCTCTACACTGTCCCCATCAAACACTCCCAGGACAGGTACAGCACGGGGTTAGATACAGAGTAAAGCTCCCTCCACACTGTCCCCATCAAACACTCCCTGGACAGGTACAGCATGAGGTTAGATACAGAGTAAAGCTCCCTCTGCACTGTCCCCATCAAATACTCCCAGGACAGGTACAGCACGGGGTTAGACACAGAGTAAAGCTCCATCTACACTGTCCCCATCAAACACTCCCAGGACAGGTACAGCACGGGGTTAGATACAGAGTAAAGCTCCCTCTGCACTGTCCCCATCAAACACTCCCAGGACAGGTACAGCACGGGGTTAGATACAGAGTAAAGCTCCCTCCACACTGTCCCCATCAAATATTCGCAGGACAGGTACAGCACGGGGTTAGACACAGAGTAAAGCTCCCTCTACACTGTCCCTATCAAACACTCCCAGGACAGGTACAGCACGGGGTTAGATACAGAGTAAAGCTCCCTCCACACTGTCCCCATCAAACACTCCCTGGACAGGTACAGCACGGGGTTTGATACAGAGTAAAGCTCCCTCCACACTGTCCCCATCAAATACTCCCAGGACAGGTACAGCACGGGGTTAGACACAGAGTAAAGCTCCCTCTACACTGTCCCCATCAAACACTCCCAGGACAGGTACAGCACGGGGTTAGATACAGAGTAAAGCTCCCTCCACACTGTCCCCATCAAACACTCCCTGGACAGGGACAGCATGAGGTTAGATACAGAGTAAAGCTCCCTCTGCACTGTCCCCATCAAATACTCCCAGGACAGGTACAGCACGGGGTTAGACACAGAGTAAAGCTCCCTCTACACTGTCCCCATCAAACACTCCCAGGACAGGTACAGCACGGGGTTAGATACAGAGTAAAGCTCCCTCTGCACTGTCCCCATCAAACACTCCCAGGACAGGTACAGCACGGGGTTAGATACAGAGTAAAGCTCCCTCTGCACTGTCCCCATCAAACACTCCCAGGACAGGTACAGCACGGGTTTAGATACAGAGTAAAGCTCCCTCTGCACTGTCCCCATCAAACACTCCCAGGACAGTTACAGCACGGGGTTAGACACAGAGTAAAGCTCCCTCTACACTGTCCCCATCAAACACTCCCAGGACAGGTACAGCACGGGGTTAGATACAGAGTAAAGCTCCCTCTGCACTGTCCCCATCAAACACTCCCAGGACAGGTACAGCACGGGGTTAGATACAGAGTAAAGCTCCCTCTGCACTGTCCCCATCAAACACTCCCAGGACAGGTACAGCACGGGGTTAGATACAGAGTAAAGCTCCCTCTGCACTGTCCCCATCAAACACGAACAGGACAGGTACAGTACAGGGTTAGATACAGAGTAAAGCTCCCTCTACACTGTCCCCATCAAACACTCCCAGGACAGGTACAGCACAGGGTTAGATACAGAGTACAGCTCCCTCGACACTGTCGCCATCAAACACTCCCAGGACAGGAACAGCACGGGGTTAGATATAGAGTAAAGCTCCCTCTACACTGTCCCCATCAAACACTCCCAGGACAGGTACAGCACGGGGTTAGATACAGAGTAAAGCTCCCTCTACACTGTCGCCATCAAACACTCCCAGGACAGGTACAGCACGGGGTTAGATACAGAGTAAAGCTCCCTCTACACTGTCGCCATCAAACACTCCCAGGACAGGGACAGCACGGGGTTAGATACAGAGTAAAGCTCTCTCTACACTGTCACCATCAAACACTCCCGCGACAGGTACAGCACGGGGTTAGGTACAGAGTAAAGCTCCCTCTACACTGTCGCCATCAAACACTCCCAGGACAGGGACAGCATGGGGTTAACTACAGAGTAAAGCTCTCTCTACACTGTCACCATCAAACATTCCTTCTACACTGTCTAAGGATCTGTATCCCTCTGCTCCCTGCCCATTCATGTATCTGTCCAGATACATCTTAAATGACACGATCGTACCCGCCTCTACCACCTCCGCCGCAATGCATTCCAGACACCCACCACACTCTGCGTAAAGAACTTTCCACGCATATCTCCCTGAAACTTTTCCCCTCTCACCTTGAACTCGTGACCCCTAGTAATTGAGTCCCCCACCCTGGGAAAAAGCTTCTTGTTGTCCATCCTGTCTATACCTCTCATGATTTTGTAGACCTCAATGAGGTCCCCCCTCAACCTCCGTCTTTCTAATGAAAATAATCCTAATCTACTCAACCTCTCTTCATTACCAGGGGTAAGCCATGGGGTACAGGTCTCTGGCACAGAGTCTGCCCCTGTTGCTCAGAAGGGAAGGGGGGAGAGGGGTAGAACATTAGTCATTGGAGACTCCATAGTTAGGGGGATAGATAGGAGATTCTGTGGGAACGAGAGAGACTCGCGGTTGGTGTGTTGCCTCCCAGGTGCCAGGGTGCGTGATGTCTCGGATCGTGTTTTCGGGATCCTTAAGGGGGAGGGTGTAGAAGCCAAGTATTTCAAATACAACTAGTATAGGTAAAAGATAGCTGTTTAAGCATAAATGTTGAGCCCCAGTTTTTAATACCCATTTATACAGCATAATTCACTTTTACTGAAGTCCGTTGTTCTGGCAAATGCATATTTTCAAAGACAGTGTGACATTAAAACAGCAAGATAATTTGACACTGCTTGTGCTAATTGTCAAGGACAGGGACTGAATACACAGCAACATTGTTCACAATGGTGATAACAGCTGGGTCAGAAAAGCTGATGTTGCACATTGAAGATGGACGGCTTGCCATCAAATCAAATGTGTTTGAGTCTAACCCAAACCAATTAGGATTATATTGGGGTGTGATTAGATGACTTAAGACAGATATGAAAGTGTATAACTGAAAAGTTTCTCCCGGCCATTTTAGGTTAGGTTAGGTTAGGTTAGGTTGGGGTTTTGTTGTCTTTGTGAGTATTGTCTTTGTAAGTTTTGTTTTAGTGTTTAGTTTTTCGTGTGTTGTCTGTGTTTTTATTGTCTTTGGGGGTGTGTTGTGCTGTGTTGTCTTTCTGTTAGTTTAGTCAGTTTTTGCCTTTGATTCTAGTCTCCATTTTAGTTTATGTCTTTTGGGGGTTGTCAGTCTAACAGTCTGTGTCAGTGATGTTGGTCCACTTTTGACTTTGAGTTTGAGTTCAGCTGAAGATTAGCTTTCTCTCTCTCTTCATGTTTCATTGCCAGACTTTGACCTTTTAAAAGTTACTTTCGAGCTGTCTGCCTAAGCAAAGAAAGATAATGTCTGTAATTCTCTGAAAGCTTCGAATTGTCTACGAATTGCCTTTTAAATGACTTTCAAATTGTAATCAAGCGACTACAAATAAAACAATTCTTTTTGGCACCTGAGGAGTTTATACTGCAAATTTCTGCTGAGTTCCAGTATTCGCAAAGTGCTACTGATAACCGAATAGCAGAGATGATATAAATTCCTTCAACTTTACACAGTCGAATAATACAAGGAATCGAACAACTTAACACAGTCTACAAATAGTACAAATCTTACAACTTGTCGTATTGCGCCAGGACTTGATTCATCAACTAAGCTTCCCCCAAACTTGGCGTGGTTCGACAGGTTAAGATCCTATAAATTAAAGATTCCTTCAGAGGGGGAGCAGCCTCAAGTCGTGGTCCACATAGGTATCAGCGACATAGCTAGGAAAAGGGATAGGGATGTAAGGCAGGAATTCAGGGAGCTAGGGTGGAAACCTAGGACAAACAGAGTTATTATCTCTGGGTTGTTACCCGTGCCACGTGATAGCGAGATGAGGAATAGGGAGAGAGAGGAGTTGAACACGTGGCTACAGGGCTGGTGCAGGAGGGAGGGTTTCAGATTTCTGGATAATTGGGGCTCATTCTGGGGTCGGTGGGACCTCTACAAACGGGATGGTCTACACCTGGACCAGAGATGTACCAATATCCTGTGGGGGAAATTTGCTAATGCTCTTCGGGAGGGTTTAAACTAGTTCAGCAGGGGCTTGGGAACCTGAATTGTAGCTCCAGTATACAGGAGGTTGAGAGTAGTGAGGTCATGAGTAATGTTTCAAAGTTGCAGGAGTGTACCGGCAGGCAGGAAGGTGGTTTAAAGTGTGTCTTCTTCAATGCCAGGAGCATCCAGAATAAGGTGGGTGAACTTGCGGCATGGGTTGGTACCTGGTACTTCGATGTTGTGGCCATTTCGGAGACATGGATAGAGCAGGGACAGGAATGGTTGTTGTAGGTGCCGGGGTTTAGATATTTCAGTAAGCTCAGGGAAGGTGGTAAAAGAGGGGGAGGGGTGGCATTGTTAGTCAAGTACGAAGTCTTACAACACCAGGTTAAAGTCCAACAGGTTTGTTTCGATGTCACTAGCTTTCGGAGCGCTGCTCCTTCCTCAGGTGAATGAAGAGGATACCTCACCCCAGTCCAACGCCGGCATCTCCATATCATTGTTAGTCAAGGAAAGTATTACGGTGGCAAAAAGGACATTTGATGAGGACTCGTCTACTGAGGTCGTATGGGCTAAGGTTAGAAACAGGAAAGGAGAGGTCACCCAGTTGGGAGTTTTCTATAGGCCTCCGAAAAGTTCCAGGGATGTAGAGGAAAGGATTGCAAAGATGATTCTGGCTAGGAGCGAAAGCAACAGGGTAGTTGTTATGGGGGACTTTAACTTTCCAAATATTGACTGGAAACGCTATAGTTCGAGTACTTTAGATTGGTCTGTTTTTGTCCAATGTGTGCAGGAGGGTTTCCTGACACAGTATGTAGATAGGCCAACGAGAGGCGAGGCCATATTGGATTTGGTACTGGGTAATGAACCAGGACAGGTGTTAGATTTGGAGGTAGGTGAGCACTTTGGTGACAGTGACCACAATTCGATTATGTTTACTTTAGTGATGGAAAGGGATAGGTATATACCGCAGGGCAAGAGTTATATCTGGGGGAAAGGCAATTATGATGCGATGAGGCAAGACTTAGGATGCATCGGATGGAGAGGAAATCTGCAGGGGATGGGCACACTGGAAATATGGAGCTTGTTCAAGGAACAGCTACTGCGTGTCCTTGATAAGTATGTACCTGTCAGGCAGGGAGGAAGTGGTCGAGCAAGGGAACCGTGATTTACTCTGGCAGTCGACACACTTGCCAAGAGGAAGAAGGAGGCTTATGTAAAGATGAGACTTGAAGGTTCAGCTAAGGCGCTCGAGAGTTACAAGTTAGCTGGGAAGGACCTAAAGAGAGAGCTAAGAAGAGCCAGGGGGGGACATGAGAAGTCTTTGGCAGGTAGGATCAAGGATAACCCTAAAGCTTTCTATAGATATATCAGGAATAAACGAATGACTAGGGTAAGAGTAGGGCCAGTCAAGGACAGTAGTGGGAAGTTGTGCGTGGAGTCCGAGGAGATAGGAGAGGTGCTAAATGAATATTTTTCGTCAGTATTCACACAGGAAAAAGATAATGTTGTCGCGGAGAATACTGAGATTCAGGCTACTAGACTAGAAGGGCTTGCGGTTCATAAGGAGGAGGTGTTAGCAATTCTGGAAAGTGTAAAAATAGATAAGTCCCCTGGGCCGGATGGGATTTATCCTAGGATTCTCTCGGAAACTAGGGAGGAGATTGCTGAGCCTTTGGCTTTGATCTTTAAGTCATCTTTGTCTACAGGAATAGTGCCAGTAGATTGGAGGATAGCAAATGTTGTCCCCTTGTTCAAGAAGGGGAGGAGAGACAACCCTGGTAACTTTGGACCAGTGAGCCTTACTTCTGTTGTGGGAAAAATCTTGGAAAGGTTTATAAGAGATAGGATGTATAATCATCTGGAAAGGAATAATTTGATTAGAGATAGTCAACACGGTTTTGTGAAGGGTAGGTCGTGCCTCACAAACCTTATTGAGTTCTTTGAGAAGGTGACCAAACAGGTGGATGAGGGTAAAGCAGTTGATGTGGTGTATATGGATTTCAGTAAAGCATTTGATAAGGTTCCCCACGGTAGGCTACTGCAGAAAATACGGAAGCATGGATTCAGGGAGATTTAGCAGTTTGGATCAGAAATTGGCTAGCTGGAAGAAGACAAAGGGTGGTGGTTGATGGGAAGTGTTCAGACTGGAGTCCAGTTACTAGTGGTGTACTACAAGGATCTGTTTTGGGGCCACTGCTGTTTGTCATTTTTATAAACGACCTGGAGGAGGGCGTAGAAGGATGGGTGAGTAAATTTGCAGATGACACTAAAGTTGGTGGAGTGTGGACAGTGCGGAAGGATGTTACAAGTTACAGAGGGACATAGATAAGCTACAGCGCTGGGCTGAGAGGTGGCAAATGGAGTTTAATGCAGAAAAGTGTGAGGTGATTCATTTTGGAAGGAATAACAGGAAGACAGAGTACTGGGCTAATGGTAAGATTCTTGGCAGTGTGGATGAGCAGAGAGATCTCGGTGTCCATGTACATAGATCCCTGAAAGTTGCCACCCAGGTTGAGAGGGTTGTTAAGAAGGCGTACGGTGTGTTAGCTTTTATTGGTAGAGGGATTGAGTTTCGGAGCCATGAGGTCATGTTGCAGCTGTACAAAACTCTGGTGCGGCCGCATTTGGAGTATTGCGTGCAATTCTGGTCGCCGCATTATAGGAAGGATGTGGAAGCATTGGAAAGGGTGCAGAGGAGATTTACCAGAATGTTGCCTGGTATGGAGGGAAGATCTTATGAGGAAAGGCTGAGGGACTTGAGGCTGTTTTCGTTAGAGAGAAGAAGGTTAAGAGGTGACTTAATTGAGGCATACAAGATGATCAGAGGATTAGATAGGGTGGACAGTGAGAGCCTTTTTCCTCAGATGGTGATGTCTAGCACGAGGGGACATAGCTTCAAATTGAGGGGAGATAGATGTAGGACAGATGTCAGAGGTAGGTTCTTTACTCAGAGTAGTAAGGGTGTGGAATGCCCTGCCTGCAACAGTAGTGGACTCGCCAACAGTAAGGACATTCAAATGGTCATTGGATAGGCATATGGGCGATAAGGGAATAGTGTAGATGGGCTTTAGAGTGGTTTCACAGGTCGGCGCAACATCGAGGGCCGAAGGGCCTGTACTGCGCTGCAATGTTCTATGTTCTATAGCTAGTGCCCTCCATACCAGGCAACATCCTGGTGAACCTTCTCTGCACCTTCTCCAATCTCCAAAGCATCCACATCCTTTTGGTAATGTGGCGACCAGAACTGCACGCAGTATTCCAAATGTGGCCGAACCAAAGTCCTATACAACTGTAACATGACCTGCCGACTCTTGTACTCAATACCCCATCCGGTGAAGGAAAGCATGCCCTGTGCCTTCTTGACCAGTCTATCGACCTGCGCAGCCACCTTCAGGGTACAATGGACCTGAACTCCCAGATCTCTCTGTACACCGAACAGGCGCCGGAATGTGACGACTAGGGGCTTTTCACAGTAACTTCATTGAAGCCTACTTGTGACAATAAGCGATTTTCATTTCATTTCATTTCACATCAATTTTCCCCAGGACTCTTCCATTGACCGTATAGTTCGCTCTTGAATTGAATCTTCCAAAATGCATCACCTCGCATTTGCCCAGATTGAACTCCATCTGCCATTTCTCCGCCCAACTCTCCAATCTATCTATATTCTGCTGTATTCTCTGACAGTCCCCTTCACTATCTGCTACTCCACCAATCTTAGTGTCATCTGCAAACTTGCTAATCAGACCACCTATACCTTCCTCCAGATCATTTATGTATATCACAAACAACAGTGGTCCCAGCACGGATCCCTGTGGAACACCACTGGTCACAGTTCTCCATTTTGAGAAACTCCTTTCCACCACTACTCTCTGTCTCCTGTTGCCCAGCCAGTTCTTTATCCATCTAGCTAGTACACCCTGGACCCCATGAGACTTCACTTTCTCCATCAGCCTACCATGGGGAACCTTATCAAATGCCTTACTGAAGTCCACGTATATGACATCTACCGCCCTTCCCTCATCAATCAACTTCGTCACTTCCGCAAAGAATTCTATTAAGTTGGTAAGACATGACCTTCCCTGCACAAAACCATGTTGCCTATCACCGATAAGCCCATTTTCTTCCAAATGGGAATAGATCCTATCCCTCAGTATCTTCTCCAGCAGCTTCCCTACCACTGACGTCAGGCTCATCGGTCTATAATTACCTGGATTATCCCTGCTACCCTTCTTAAACAAGGGGACAACATTAGCAATTCTCCAGTCCTCCGGTACCTCACCCGTGTTCAAGGATGCTGCAAAGATATCTGTTAAGACCCCAGCTATTTCCTCTCTCACTTCCCTCAGCAACCTGGGATAGATCCCATCTGGACCTGGGGACTTGTCCACCTTAATGCCTTTTATAATACCAACACACCCTCCCTCCTTATGCCGACTTGATCGAGAGTAATCAAACATCTTTCCCTAACCTCAACAGCCGTCATATCCCTCTCCTCGGTGAATATCGATGCAAGGTACTCGTTAAGAATCTCACCCATTTTCTCTGACTCCACGCATAACTTTCCTCCTGTGTCCTTGAGTGGGCCAACCCTTTCTCTAGTTACCCTCTTGCTCCTTATATATGAATAAAAGGCTTTGGAATTTTCCTTAACCCTGTTTGCTAAAGATATTTCATGAGCCCTTTTAGCCCTCTTGATTCCTCGTTTCAGGTTGGTCCTACATTCCCGATATTCTTCCAAAGTTTCATCTGTCTTCAGTCGCCTAGACCTTATGTATGCTTCCTTTGTCCTCTTAGCTAGTCTCACAATTTCACCTGTCATCCATGGTTCCCTAATCTTGCCATTTCTATCCCTCATTTTCACAGGGACATGTCCGTCCTTCACTCTAATCAACCTCTCTTTAAAAGCCTCCCACATGTCAAATGTGGATTTACCTTCAAACAGCTGCTCCCAACCCACATTCCCCAGCTCCTGCCGAATTTTGTTATACTTGGCCTTTCCCCAATTTAGCACTCTTCCTTTAGGACCACTCTCGTCTTTGTCCATGAGTATTCTAAAACTTACAGATGTTGGGAAAATTAAAATCTATCACCACCACCCTGTTGCTCCTACATCTTTCCATAATCTGTTACATATTTGTACCTCTATCTCACGCTCGCTGTTGGGAGGTCTGTAGTACAGCCCCAACATTGTTACCGCACCATTCCTATTTCTGAGCTCTGCCCATATCGCCTCACTGCTCGAGTCCTCCATAGTGCCCTCCTTCAGCACAGCTGTGATATCCTCTCTGACCAGTAATGCAACTCCTCCACCCCTTTTACCTCCCTCTCTATCCCGCCTGAAGCATCGATATCCTGGGATATTTAGTTGCCAATCATGCCCGTCCCTCAACTAAGTCTCAGTAATACCAATAACATCATACTCCCAGGTACTAATCCAAGCCATAACTTCCTCTGCCTTACGTGCTACACTTCTCGCATTAAAACAGATGCACCTCAGACCACCTGTTCCTTTGCGTTCATCACCTGCTCCCTGCCTACTCTTCCCCTTAGTCACGCTGACTTCATGATCTAGTTCCTTACAGGCTTTAGTTACTACCTCCTTACTGTACACTAACCTCCTCATTTGTTTCCCATCCCCCTGCCACATTAGTTTAAACCCTCCCCAACAGCGTTAGCAAAAGCGCCACAGAGTAATACTCCCTCTACACTGTCCCCATCAAACACTCCCAGGACAGAGACTGCACGGGGTTAGATACAGAGTAAAGCTCCCTCTACACTGTCCCCATCAAACACTCCCAGGACAGATACAACACGGGGTTAGATACAGAGTAAAGCTCCCTCCACACTGTCCCCATCAAACACTCCCAGGACAGGTACAGCACGGGGTTAGATACAGAGTAAAGCTCCCTCTACACTGTCCCCATCAAACACTCCCAGGACAGGTACAGCACGAGGTTAGATAGAGAGTAAAGCTCCCTCTACACTGTCCCCATCAAATACCCCCAGGACAGGGACAGCACGGGGTTAGATACAGAGTAAAGCTCCCTCTACACTGTCCCCATCAAACACTCCCAGGACAGAGACTGCACGGGGTTAGATACAGAGTAAAGCTCCCTCTACACTGTCCCCATCAAACACTCCCAGGACAGGTACAGCACGGGGTTAGATACAGAGTAAAGCTCCCTCTACACTGTCCCCATCAAACACTCCCAGGACAGGCACAGCACGGGGTTAGATACAGAGTAACACTCCCTCTACACTGTCCCCATCAAACACTCCCAGGACAGAGACTGCACGGGGTTAGATACAGAGTAAAGCTCCCTCTACACTGTCCCCATCAAACACTCCCAGGACAGGTACAGCACGGGGTTAGATACAGAGTAATACTCCCTCTACATTGTCCCCATCAAACACTCCCAGGACAGAGACTGCACGGGGTTAGATACAGAGTAAAGCTCCCTCTACACTGTCCCCATCAAACACTCCCAGGACAGGTACAGCACGGGGTTAGATACAGAGTAAAGCTCCCTCTACACTGTCCCCATCAAACACTCCCAGGACAGGTACAGCACGGGGTTAGATACAGAGTAATACTCCCTCTACACTGTCCCCATCAAACACTCCCAGGACAGGTACAGCACGGCGTTAGATACAGAGTAAAGCTCCCTCTACACTGTCCCCATCAAACACCACCAGGACAGGTACAGCACGGGGTTAGATACAGAGTAAAGTTCCCTCTACACTGTCCCCATCAAACACTCCCAGGACAGGTACAGCACGGGGTTAGATACAGAGTAAAGCTCCCTCTACACTGTCCCCATCAAACACTCCCAGGACAGGTACAGCACGGGGTTAGATACAGAGAAAAGTTCCCTCTACACTGTCCCCATCAAACACTCCCAGGACAGGTCCAGCACGGGGTTAGATACAGAGTAAAGCTCCCTCTACACTGTCCCCATCAAACACTCCCACGACAGGTACAGCACGGGGTTAGATACAGAGAAAAGTTCCCTCTACACTGTCCCCATCAAACACTCCCAGGACAGTTACAGCACGGGGTAAGATACAGAGTAAAGCTCCCTCTACAGGGGCAGCACGGTAGCATAGTGGTTAGCACAATTGCTTCACAGCTCCAAGGTCCCAGGTTCGATTCCGGCTTGGATCACTGTCTGTGCGGAGTCTGCACATCCTCCCCGTGTGTGCGTGGGTTTCCTCCGGGTGCTCCGGTTTCCTCCCAAAGTCCAAAGATGTGCAGTTTAGGTGGATTGGCCATGAAAAATTGCCCATAGTGTCCAAAATTGCCCTTTGTGTTGGGTGGGGTTACTGGGTTATGGGGATAGGGTGGAGGTGTTCACCTTGGTGGGGTGCTCTTTCCAAGAGCCGGTGCAGACTCGATGGGCCGAATGGCCTCCTTCTGCACTGAAAATCTATGATACACTGTCCCCATCAAACACCCCCAGGACAGGTACAGCACGGGGTTAGATACAGAGTAAAGCTCCCTCTACCCTGTCCCCATCAAACACCCCCAGGACAGAGACTGCACGGCGTTAGATACAGAGTAAAGCTTCCTCCGCACTGTCCCCATCAAACACTCCCAGGACAGGTACAGCACGGGGTTAGATACAGAGTAAAGCTCCCTCTACACTGTCCCCATCAAACACTCCCAGGACATGTACAGCACGGTGTTAGATACAGAGTAAAACTCCCTCTACATTGTCCCCATCAAACACTCCCAGGAGAGGTACAGCACTGTGTTAGATACAGAGTAAAGCTCCCTCTCCACTGTCCCCATCAAACACTCCCAGGACAGGTACAGCACTGTGTTAGATACAGAGTAAAGCTCCCTCTCCACTGTCCCCATCAAACACTCGCAGGACAAGTACAGCACGGGGTTAGAGACAGAGTAAAGCTCCCTCTACACTGTCCCCGTCAAACACTCCCAGGACAGGTACAGCACGGGGTTAGATACAGAGTAAAGCTCCCTCTCTACTGTCCCCATCAAACACTCCCTGGACAGGTACAGCATGGGGTTAGATACAGAGTAAAGCACCCTCTACACTGTCCCCATCAAACACTCCCAGGACAGGTACAGCATGGGGTTAGATACAGAGTAAAGCTCCCACTACACTGTCCCCCTCAAACATTCCCAGGACAGGTACAGCACGGGGTTAGATACAGAGTAAAGCTCCCTCTACACTGTCCCCATCAAACACTCCCAGGACAGGTACTGCACGGGGTTAGATACAGAGTAAAGCTCCTTCTACACTGTCCCCATCAAACATTCCCAGGTCAGGTACTGCACGGGATTAGATACAGAGTAAAGCTCCTTCTACACTGTCCCCATCAAACACTCCCAGGACAGGTAAAGCACGGGGTTAGATACAGAGTAAAGCTCCCTCTACACTGTGCCCATCAAACACTCCCAGGACAGGTACAGCACGGGGTTAGATACAGAGTAAAGCTCCCTCTACACTGTCCCCATCAAACACTCCCAGGACAGGTACTGCACGGGGTTAGATACAGAGTAAAGCTCCTTCTACACTGTCCCCATCAAACACTCCCAGGACAGGTACAGCACGGGGTTAGATACAGAGTAAAGCTCCCTCTACACTGTCCCCATCAAACACCCCCAGGACAGGTACAGCACGGGGTTGGATACAGAGTAAAGCTTCCTCTACACTGTCCCCATCAAACACTCCCAGGACAGGTACATCACAGGGTTAGATACAGAGTAAAGAACCCTCTACACTGTCCCCATCAAATACTCCCAGGACAGGTACATCACGGGGTTAGATACAGAGTAAAGCTCCCTCTTCACTGTCCCCATCAAACACTCCCAGAACAGGTACAGCACGGGGTTAGATACAGAGTAAAGCTCCCTCTTCACTGTCCCCATCAAACACTCCCAGGACAGGTACAGCATGGGGTTAGATACAGAGTAAAACTCCCTCTACACTATCCCCATGAAACACTCCCAGGACAGGTACAGCACGGGGTTAGATACAGAGTAAAGCTCCCTCTACACTGTCCCCATCAAACACTCTCGGACAGGTACAGCACGGGGTTAGATTCAGAGTAAATCTCCCTCTACACTGTCCACATCAAACACTCCCAGGACAGGTACAGCACGGGGTTAGATACAGAGTAAAGCTCCCTCTACACTGTCCCCATCAAACACTCCCTGGACAGGTACAGCATGGTGTTAGACACATAGTAAAGCTCCCTCTACACTCTCCGCATCAAACACTCCCAGGATAGGTACAGCACGGGGTTCGATACAGAATAAAGCTCCCCCTCCACTGCCCCCATCAAACACTCCCAGGATAGGTACAGCACGGGGTTAGATACAGAGTAAAGCTCCCATTCCACTGTCCCCATCAAACACTCCCTGGACAGGTACTGCACGGGGTTAGATACAGAGTAAAGTTCCCTCTGCACTGTCCCCATCAAACACCCCCAGGACAGGTACAGCACGGGGTTAGATACAGAATAAAGCTCCCTCTCCATTGTCCCCATTAAACATTCCCAGGAGAGTTACAGCACGGGGTTAGATACAGAGTAAAGCTCCCTCTACACTGTCCCCATCAAACACTCCCAGGACAGGTACCGCACGGGGTTAGACACAGAGTAAAGCTCCCTTTCCATGGTCCCCATCAAACATTCCCAGGACAGGTACAGCACGGGGTTAGATACAGAGTAAAGCTCCATCTACACTGTCCCCATCAAACACTCCCAGGACAGGTACAGCACGGGGTTAGGTACAGAGTAAAGCTCCCTCTACACTGTGCCCATCAAACATTCCCAGGACAGGTACAACACGGGGATAGATACATAATGAAGCTCCCTCTACACTGTCCCCATCAAATACTCCCAGGACATGTATAGCACGGGGTTAGATACGGAGTAAAGCTCCCTCTACACTGTCCCCATCAAACATTCCCAGGACAAGTACAGCACGGGGTGAGATACAGAGTAACGCTCCCTCTACACTGTCCCCATCAAACACTCCCAGGACAGGTACAGCACGGGGTTAGATACAGAGTAACGCTCCCTCTACACTGTCCCCATCAAACAATCCCAGGACAGGTACATCACGGGGTTAGATACAGAGTAAAGCTCCCTCTTCACTGTCCCCATCAAACAACAAACAACAAAGAACAAAGAAATGTACAGCACAGGAACAGGCCCTTCGGCCCTCCAAGCCCGTGCCGACCATACTGCCCGACTAAACTACAATCTTCTACACTTCCTGGGTCCGTATCCTTCTATTCCCATCCTATTCATATATTTGTCAAGATGCCCCTTAAATGTCCCTATCGTCCCTGCCTCCACTACCTCCTCCGGTAGTGAGTTCCAGGCACCCACTACCCTCTGCGTAAAAAAAACACTCCCAGGACAGGTACAGCACGGGGTTAGATACAGAGTAAAGCTCCCTTTCCACTGTCCCCATCAAACACTCCCAGGACAGGTACTGCACGGGGTTAGATACAGAGTATAGCTCCCTCTACACTGTCCCCATCAACCATTCCCAGGACAGGTACTGCACGGGGTTAGATACAGAGTAAAGCTCCTTCTACACTGTCCCCATCAAACACTCCCAGGACAGGTACAGCACGGGGTTAGATACAGAGTAAAGCTTCCTCTGCACTGTCCTCATCAAACACTCCCAGGACAGGAACTCCATTGTCCCCATTAAACATTCCCAGGAGAGTTACAGCACGGGGTTAGATACAGAGTAAAGCTCCCTCTACACTGTCCCCATCAAACACTCGCAGGACAAGTACAGCACGGGGTTAGAGTCAGAGTAAAGCTCCCTCTACACTGTCCCCATCAAACACTCCCTGGACAGGTACAGCATGGTGTTAGACACAGAGTAAAGCTCCCTCTACACTCTCCCCATCAAACACTCCCAGGATAGGTACAGCACGGGGTTCGATACAGAATAAAGCTCCCCCTCCACTGCCCCCATCAAACACTCCCAGGATAGGTACAGCACGGGGTTAGATACAGAGTAAAACTCCCTATACATTGTCCCCATCAAACATTCCCAGGACAGGTACAGCACGGGGTTAGATACAGAGTAAAACTCCCTCTACACTGTCCCAATCAAACACTCCCAGGACAGGTACAGCACGGGGTTAGATACAGAGTAAAGCTCCCATTCCACTGTCCCCATCAAACACTCCCTGGACAGGTACTGCACGGGGTTAGATACAGAGTATAGCTCCCTCTGCACTGTCCCCATCAAACACCCCCAGGACAGGTACAGCACGGGGTTAGATACAGAATAAAGCTCCCTCTCCATTGTCCCCATTAAACATTCCCAGGAGAGTTACAGCACGGGGTTAGATACAGAGTAAAGCTCCCTCTACACTGTCCCCATCAAACACGCCCAGGACAGGTACAGCACTGTGTTAGATACAGAGTAAAGCTCCCTCTACACTGTCCCCATCAAACATTCCCAGGACAAGTACAGCACGGGGTGAGATACATAGTAACGCTCCCTCTACACTGTCCCCATCAAAAAATCCCAGGACAGGTACATCACGGGGTTAGATACAGAGTAAAGCTCCCTCTTCACTGTCCCCATCAAACACTCCCAGGACAGGTACAGCACGGGGTTAGATACAGAGTAAAGCTCCCTTTACACTGTCCCCATCAAACACTCCCAGGACAGGTACTGCACGGGGTTAGATACAGAGTAAAGCTCCCTCTACACTGTCCCCATCAAACACTCCCAGGACAGGTACTGCACGGGGTTAGATACAGAGTAAAGCTCCTTCTACACTGTCCCCATCAAACACTCCCAGGACAGGTAAAGCACGGGGTTAGATACAGAGTAAAGCTCCATCTACACTGTCCCCATCAAACATTCCCAGGACAGGTACAGCACGGGGTTAGATACAGAGTTAATCTCCCTCTACACTGTCCCCATCAACCATTCCCAGGACAGGTACTGCACGGGGTTAGATACAGAGTAAAGCTCCTTCTACACTGTCCCCATCAAACACTCCCAGGACAGGTAAAGCACGGGGTTAGATACAGAGTAAAGCTCCATCTACACTGTCCCCATCAAACATTCCCAGGACAGGTACAGCACGGGGTTAGATACAGAGTAAATCTCCCTCTACACCGTCCCCATCAAACACTCCCAGGACAGGTACAGCACGGGGTTACATACAGAGTAAAGCTCCCTCTACACTGTCCCCATCAAACAATCCCAGGACAGGTGCAGCATGGGGTTAGATACAGAGTAAAGCTCCCTCTACACTGTCCCCATAAAACACTCCCAAGACAGGTACAGCACGGGGTTAGATACAGAGTAAAGCTCCCTCTACACTGTCCCCATCAAACACCACCAGGACAGAGACTGCACGGCGTTAGATACAGAGTAAAGCTCCTTCCGCACTGTCCCCATCAAACACTCCCAGGACAGGTACTGCACGGGGTTAGATACAGAGTAAAGCTCCCTCTACACTGTCCCCATCAAACACTCCCAGGACAGGTACTGCACGGGGTTAGATACAGAGTAAAGCTCCTTCTACACTGTCCCCATCAAACACTCCCAGGACAGGTAAAGCACGGGCTTAGATACAGAGTAAAGCTCCATCTACACTGTCCCCATCAAACATTCCCAGGACAGGTACAGCACGGGGTTAGATACAGAGTAAATCTCCCTCTACACTGTCCCCATCAACCATTCCCAGGACAGGTACTGCACGGGGTTAGATACAGAGTAAAGCTCCTTCTACACTGTCCCCATCAAACACTCCCAGGACAGGTAAAGCACGGGGTTAGATACAGAGTAAAGCTCCATCTACACTGTCCCCATCAAACATTCCCAGGACAGGTACAGCACGGGGTTAGATACAGAGTAAAGCTCCCTCTACACTGTCCCCATCAAACAATCCCAGGACAGGTGCAGCACGGGGTTAGATACAGAGTAAAGCTCCCTCTACACTGTCCCCATCAAACACTCCCAGGACAGGTACAGCACGGGATTAGATACAGAGTAAAGCTCCCTCTACACTGTCCCCATCAAACACTCCCAGGACAGAGACTGCACGGCGTTAGATACAGAGTAAATCTCCCTCCGCACTGTCCCCATAAAACACTCCCAAGACAGGTACAGCACGGGGTTAGATACAGAGTAAAGCTCCCTCTACACTGTCCCCATCAAACACCACCAGGACAGAGACTGCACGGCGTTAGATACAGAGTAAAGCTCCCTCCGCACTGTCCCCATCAAACACTCCCAGGACAGGTACAGCACGGGATTAGATACAGAGTAAAGCTCCATCTACACTGTCCCCATCAAACACTCCCAGGACAGGTACAGCACGGGGTTAGGTACAGAGTAAAGCTCCCTCTACACTGTGCCAATCAAACATTCCCAGGACAGGTACAACACGGGGATAGATACAGAATGAATCTCCCTCTACACTGTCCCCATCAAACACTCCCAGGACATGAACAGCACGGGGTTAGATACCGAGTAAAGCTCCCTCTACACTGTCCCCATCAAACATTCCCAGGACAAGTACAGCACGTTTGAGATACATAGTAACGCTCCCTCTACACTGTCCCCATCAAACAATCCCAGGACAGGTACATCACGGGGTTAGATACAGAGTAAAGCTCCCTCTTCACTGTCCCCATCAAACACTTCCAGGACAGGTACAGCACGGGGTTAGATACAGAGTAAAGCTCCCTTTACACTGTCCCCATCAAACACTCCCAGGACAGGTACTGCACGGGGTTAGATACAGAGTAAAGCTCCTTCTACACTGTCCCCATCAACCAATCCCAGGACAGGTACTGCACGGGGTTAGATACAGAGTAAAGCTCCCTCTACACTGTCCCCATCAAACACTCCCAGGACAGGTACAGCACGGGGTTAGATACAGAGTAAAGCTCCCTCTACACTTTCCCCATCAAACACCACCAGGACAGAGACTGCACGGCGTTAGATACAGAGTAAAGCTCCCTCCGCACTGTCCCCATCAAACACTCCCAGGACAGGTACAGCACGGGGTTAGATACAGAGTAAAGCTCCCTCTACACTGTCCCCATCAAACACTCCCAAGACATGTACAGCACGGTGTTAGATACAGAGTAAAACTCCCTCTACATTGTCCCCATCAAACACTCCCAGGACAGGTACAGCACGGGGTTAGATACAGAGTAAAACTCCCTCTACACTGTCCCCATCAAACACGCCCAGGACAGGTACAGCACGGGGTCAGATACAGAGTAAAGCTCCCTCTACACTGTCCCCATCAAACACCCCCAGGACAGGTACAGCACGGGGTTAGATACAGAGTAAAACTCCCTCTACACTGTCCCCATCAAACACTCCCAGGACAGAGACTGCATGGTGTTAGATACAGAGTAAAGCTCCCTCTGCACTGTCCTCATCAAACACTCCCAGGACAGGTGTGGTGTTGGGTGCTCTGGTGCACAGATGAGCCAACACAGTTGTATGTGGTACAACTCTATTTTATTATAACTCTTATAATACAGTTCGTTCTGGATACTCTGCACGTGCTGTCTCCCTGAGTGTGTTTGGCAATAGATTTGTCCTGGTTCTCCTCTGCAGCTATTACTGACCACCGGGGGTCGTGTCTGTGCTTTTATATCTTTCTGTCATTGGTTGTGGTGTTGTGTGTTCTGATTTGTCTGTTGGTGTGTCTATCATGATGTGTGTGTTTGAATATCATGACAACAGGTACAGCACGGGGTTAGATACAGAGTAAAGCTCCCTCTACACTGTCCCCATCAAACACTCCCAGGACAGGTACAGCACTGTGTTAGATACAGAGTAAAGCTCCCTCTCCACTGTCCCCATCAAACACTCGCAGGACAAGAACAGCACGGGGTTAGAGACAGAGTAAAGTTCCATCTACACTGTCCCCGTCAAACACTCCCAGGACAGGTACAGCACGGGGTTAGATACAGAGTAAAGCTCCCTCTCTACTGTCCCCATCAAACTCTCCCTGGACAGGTACAGCATGGGGTTAGATACAGAGTAAAGCACCCTCTACACTGTCCCCCTCAAACACTCCCAGGACAGGTACAGCACGGGGTTAGGTACAGAGTAAAGCTCCCTCTACACTGTGCCCATCAAACATTCCCAGGACAGGTACAACACGGGGATAGATACAGAATGAAGCTCCCTTTACACTGTCCCCATCAAACACTCCCAGGACATGTACAGCACGGGGTTAGATACCGAGTAAAGCTCCCTCTACACTGTCCCCATCAAACATTCTCAGGACAAGTACAGCACGGGGTGAGATACATAGTAATGCTCCCTCTACACTGTCCCCATCAACCATTCCCAGGACAGGTACTGCACGGGGTTGGATACAGAGTAAAGCTCCTTCTACACTGTCCCCATCAAACACTCCCAGGACAGGTAAAGCACGGGGTTAGATACAGAGTAAAGCTCCGTCTACACTGTCCCCATCAAACACTCCCAGGACAGGTACAGCACGGGGTTAGATACAGAGTAAATCTCCCTCTACCCCGTCCCCATCAAACACTCCCAGGACAGGTACTGCACGGGGTTAGATACAGAGTAAAGATCCTTCTACACTGTCCCCATCAAACACTCCCAGGACAGGTACAGCACGGGGTTAGATACAGAGTAAAGCCCCCTCTACACTGTCCCCATCAAACACCCCCAGGACAGGTACAGCACGGGGTTAGATACAGAGTAAAGCCTCCTCTACACTGTCTCCATCAAACACTCCCAGGACAGGTACATCACAGGGTTAGATACAGAGTAAAGCTCCCTCTACACTGTCCCCATCAAACACTCTCGGACAGGTACAGCACGGGGTTAGATTCAGAGTAAATCTCTCTCTACACTGTCCACATCAAACACTCCCAAGACAGGTACAGCACGGGGTGAGACACAGAGTAAAGCTCCCTCTACACTGTCCCCATCAAACAATCCCAGGATAGGTACAGCACGGGGTTAGATACAGAGTAAAACTCCCTCTACATTGTCCCCATCAAACATTCCCAGGACAGGTACAGCACGGGGTTAGATACAGAGTAAAACTCCCTCTACACGGGCAGCACGGTAGCATTGTGGATAGCACAATTGCTTCACAGCTCCAGGGTCCCAGGTTCGATTCCGGCTTGGGTCACTGTCTGTGTAGAGTCTGCACATCCTCCCCGTGTGTGCGTGGGTTTTCTCCGGGTGCTCCGGTTTCCTCCCACAGTCCAAAGATGTGCAGGTTAGGTGGATTGGCCATGCTAAATTGCCCTTAGTGTTGGGTGGGGTTACTGGGTTGTGGGGAGGTGTTGACCTTGGGTGGGGTGCTCTTTCCAAGAGCCGGTGCAGACTTGATGGGCCGAATGGCCTCCTTCTGCACTGTAAATTCTATGATCTACACTGTCCCCATCAAACACCCCCAGGACAGAGACTGCACGGTGTTAGATACAGAGTAAAGCTCCCTCTGCACTGTCCCCATCAAACACTCCCAGGAGAGGTACAGCACGGGGTTAGATACCGAGTAAAGCTCGGTCTACACTGTCCCCATCAAACACTCCCAGGACAGGTACAGCACTGTGTAAGATACAGAGTAAAGCTCCCTCTCCACTGTCCCCATGAAACACTCGCAGGACAGGTACAGCACGGGGTTAGAGACAGAGTAAAGCTCCCTCTACACTGTCCCCGTCAAACACTCCCAGGACAGGTACAGCACGGGGTTAGATACAGAGTAAAGCTCCCTCTCGACTGTCCCCATCAAACACTCCTTGGACAGGTACAGCATGGGGTTAGATACAGAGTAAAGCTCCCGCTACACTGTCCCCATCAAACACTCCCAGGACAGGTACAGCATGGGGTTAGATACAAAGTAAAGCTCCCTCTACACTGTCCCCCTCAAACATTCCCAGGACAGGTACAGCACGGGGTTAGATACAGAGGAAAGCTCCCTCTACACTCCCCATCAAACACTCCCAGGACAGGTACTGCACGGGGTTAGATACAGAGTAAAGCTCCTTCTACACTGTCCCCATCAAACATTCCCTGGACAGGTACAGCACGGGGTTAGATACAGAGTAAAGCTCCCTCTTCACTGACCCCATCAAACACTCCCAGAACAGGTACAGCACGGGGTTAGATACAGAGTAAAGCTCCCTCTACACTGTCCCCATGAAACACTCCCAGGACAGGTACAGCACGGGGTTAGATACAGAGTAAAGCTCCCACTACACTGTCCCCATCAAACACTCTCGGACAGGTACAGCACGGGGTTAGATTCAGAGTAAATCTCCCTCTACACTGTCCACATCAAACACTCCCAAGACAGGTACAGCACGGGGTGAGATACAGAGTAAAGCTCCCTCTACACTGTCCCCATCAAACACTCCCTGGACAGGTACAGCATGGTGTTTAACACAGAGTAAAACTCCCTCTACACTGTCCCCATCAAACACTCCCAGGATAGGTACAGCACGGGGTTCGATACAGGATAAAGCTCCCTCTCCACTGCCCCCATCAAACACTCCCAGGATAGGTACAGCACGGGGTTAGATACAGAGTAAAACTCCCTCTACATTGTCCCTCTCAAACATTCCCAGGACAGGTACAGCACGGGGTTAGATACAGAGTAAAACTCCCTCTACACTGTCCCCATCAAACACCCCCAGGACAGAGACTGCACGGTGTTAGATACAGAGTAAAGCTCCCTCTGCACTTTCCCCATCAAACCCTCCCAGGACAGGTACAGCACGGGGTTAGATACAGAGTAAAGCTCCCTCTCCACTGTCCCCATCAAACACTCGCAGGACAAGTACAGCACGGGGTTAGAGACAGAGTAAAGCTCCCTCTACACTGTCCCCGTCAAACACTCCCAGGACAGGTACAGCATGGTGTTAGACACAGAGTAAAGCTCCCTCTACACTCTCCCCGTCAAACACTCCCAGGACAGGTACAGCATGGTGTTAGACACAGAGTAAAGCTCCCTCTTCACTCTACCCATCAGACACACCCAGGATAGGTACAGCACGGGGTTCGATACAGAATAAAGCTCCCTCTCCACTGCCCCCATCAAACACTCCCAGGATAGGTCTAGCACGGGGTGAGATACAGAGTAAAACTGCCTCTACATTGTCCCCATCAAACATTCCCAGGACAGGTACAGCACGGGGTTAGATACAGAGTAAAACTCCCTCTACACTGTCCCAATCAAACACTCCCAGGACAGGTACAGCACAGGGTTAGATACAGAGTAAAGCTCCCTCTACTCTGTCCCCATCAAACACTCCCAGGACAGGTACAGCACGGGGTTAGATACAGAGTAAAGCTCCCTCTACACTGTCCCCATCAAACACTCCCAGGACAGGTACAGCACGGGGTTAGATACAGAGTAAAGCTCCCTCTACACTGTCCCCATCAAACACTCCCAGGACAGGTACAGCACGGGGTTAGTTACAGAGTAAAGCTCCCATTCCACTGTCCCCATCAAACACTCCCTGGACAGGTACTGCACGGGGTTAGATACAGAGTAAATCTCCCTCTGCACTGTCCCCATCAAACACCCCCAGGACAGGTACAGCACGGGGTTAGATACAGAATAAAGCTCCCTCTCCATTGTCCCCATTAAACATTCCCAGGAGAGTTACAGCACGGGGTTAGATACAGAGTAAAGCTCCCTCTACACTGTCCCCATCAAACACTCCCAGGACAGGTACCGCACGGGGTTAGACACAGAGTAAAGCTCCCTTTCCACGGTCCCCATCAAACACTCCCAGGACAGGTACAGCACGGGGTTAGATACAGAGTAAAGCTCCATCTACACTGTCCCCATCAGACAATCCCAGGAAAGATACAGCACGGGGTTAGGTACAGAGTAAAGCTCCCTCTACACTGTGCCCATCAAACATTCCCAGGACAGGTACAACATGGGGATAGATACAGAATGAAGCTCCCTCTACACTGTCCCCATCAAACACTCCCAGGACATGTACAGCACGGGGTTAGGTACCGAGTAAAGCTCCCTCTACACTGTCCCCATCAAACATTCCCAGGACAAGTACAGCACAGGGTGAGATACATAGTAACGCTCCCTCTACACTGTCCCCATCAAACAATCCCAGGACAGGTCCATCACGGGGTTGGATACAGAGTAAAGCTCCCTCTTCACTGTCCCCATCAAACACTCCCAGGACAGGTACAGCACGGTGTTAGATACAGAGTAAAGCTCACTCTACACTGTCCCCATCAAACACTCCCAGGACAGGTACTGCACGGGGTTAGATACAGAGTAAAGCTCCTTCTACACTGTCCCCATCAAACATTCCCCGGACAGGTACTGCACGGGGTTAGATACAGAGTAAAGCTCCTTCTACACTTTCCCCATCAAACACTCCCAGGACAGGTAAAGCATGGGTTTAGATACAGAGTAAAGCTCCCTCTACACTGTCCCCATCAATCACCCCCAGGACAGGTACAGCACGGGGTTAGATACAGAGTAAAGCTTCCTCTACACTGTCCCCATCAAACACTCCCAGGACAGGTACAGCACGGGGTTAGATACAGAGTAAAGCTCCCATTCCACTGTCCCCATCAAACACTCCCTGGACAGGTACTGCATGGGGTTAGATACAGAGTAAAGCTCCCTCTGCACTGTCCCCATCAAACACCCCCAGGACAGGTACAGCACGGGGTTAGATACAGAATAAAGCTCCCTCTCCATTGTCCCCATTAAACATTCCCAGGAGAGTTACAGCACGGGGTTAGATACAGAGTAAAGCTCCCTCTACACTGTCCCCATCAAACACTCCCAGGACAGGTACCGCACGGGGTTAGACACAGAGTAAAGCTCCCTTTCCACGGTCCCCCTCAAACATTCCCAGGACAGGTACAGCACGTGGTTAGATACAGAGTAAAGCTCCCTCTACACTGTCCCCATCAAACACTCCCAGGACAGGTACTGCACGGGGTTAGATACAGAGTAAAGCTCCTTCTACACTGTCCCCATCAAACATTCCCAGGAAAGGTACTGCACGGGGTTAGATACAGAGTAAAGCTCCTTCTACACTGTCCCCATCAAACACTCCCAGGACAGGTAAAGCACGGGGTTAGATACAAAGTAAAGCTCCCTCTACACTGTGCCCATCAAACACTCCCAGGACAGGTACAGCACGGGGTTAGATACAGAGTAAAGCTCCCTCTACACTGTCCCCATCAAACACCCCCAGGACAGGTACAGCAAGGGGTTAGATACAGAGTAAAGCTTCCTCTACACTGTCCCCATCAAACACTCCCAGGTCAGGTACATCACAGGGTTAGATACAGAGTAAAGAACGCTCTACACTGTCCCCATCAAACACTCCCAGGACAGGTACATCACGGGGTTAGATACAGATTAAAGCTCCCTCTTCACTGTCCCCATCAAACACTCCCAGAACAGGTACAGCACGGGGTTAGATACAGAGTAAAACTCCCTCTACACTATCCCCATGAAACACTCCCAGGACAGGTACAGCACGGGGTTAGATACAGAGTAAAGCTCCCTCTACACCGTCCCCATCAAACACTCTCGGACAGGTACAGCACGGGGTTAGATACAGAGTAAAGCTCCCTCTGCACTGTCCCCATCAAACACCCCCAGGACAGGTACAGCACGGGGTTAGATACAGAATAAAGCTCCCTCTCCATTGTCCCCATTAAACATTCCCAGGAGAGTTACAGCACGGGGTTAGATACAGAGTAAAGCTCCCTCTACACTGTCCCCATCAAACACTCCAAGGACAGGTGCCGCACGGGGTTAGACACAGAGTAAAGCTCCCTTTCCACGGTCCCAATCAAACACTCCCAGGACAGGTACAGCACGGGGTTAGATACAGAGTAAAGCTCCATCTACACTGTCCCCATCAAACACTCCCAGGACAGGTACAGCACGGGGTTAGGTACAGAGTAAAGCTCCCTCTACACTGTGCCCATCAAACATTCCCAGGACAGGTACAACACGGGGATAGATACAGAATGAAGCTCCCTTTACACTGTCCCCATCAAACACTCCCAGGACATGTACAGCACGGGGTTAGATACCGAGTAAAGCTCCCTCTACACTGTCCCCATCAAACATTCCCAGGACAAGTACAGCACGGGGTGAGATACATAGTAACGCTCCCTCTACACTGTCCCCATCAAACACTCCCAGGACAGGTACAGCACGGGGTTAGATACAGAGTAAAGCTCCCTCTACACTGTCCCCATCAAACAATCCCAGGACAGGTACATCATGGGGTTAGATACAGAGTAAAGCTCCCTCTTCACTGTCCCCATCAAAAACTCCCAGGACAGGTACAGCACGGGGTTAGATACAGAGTAAAGCTCCCTTTCCACTGTCCCCATCAAACACTCCCAGGACAGGTACTGCACGGGGTTAGATACAGAGTAAAGCTCCCTCTACACCGTCCCCATCAAACACTCTCGGACAGGTACAGCACGGGGTTAGATACAGAGTAAAGCTCCCTCTGCACTGTCCCCATCAAACACCCCCAGGACAGGTACAGCACGGGGTTAGATACAGAATAAAGCTCCCTCTCCATTGTCCCCATTAAACATTCCCAGGAGAGTTACAGCACGGGGTTAGATACAGAGTAAAGCTCCCTCTACACTGTCCCCA
This sequence comes from Scyliorhinus torazame, assembly GCF_047496885.1. Classification (NCBI taxonomy): domain Eukaryota; kingdom Metazoa; phylum Chordata; class Chondrichthyes; order Carcharhiniformes; family Scyliorhinidae; genus Scyliorhinus; species Scyliorhinus torazame. The sequence continues at coordinate 4,814 of NW_027309217.1, read as the reverse complement.
TCAAACACTCCCAGGACAGGTGCCGCACGGGGTTAGACACAGAGTAAAGCTCCCTTTCCACGGTCCCAATCAAACACTCCCAGGACAGGTACAGCACGGGGTTAGATATAGAGTAAAGCTCCCTCTACACTGTCCCCATCAAACACTCCCAGGACAGGTACAGCACGGGGTTAGATACAGAGTAAAGCTCCCTCTACACTGTCCCCATCAACCACTCCCAGGACAGGCACAGCACGGGGTTAGATACAGAGTAAAGCTCCCTCTACACTGTCCCCATCAAACAATCCCAGGACAGGTACATCATGGGGTTAGATACAGAGTAAAGCTCCCTCTTCACTGTCCCCATCAAAAACTCCCAGGACAGGTACTGCATGGGGTTAGATACAGAGTAAAGCTCCCTCTGCACTGTCCCCATCAAACACCCCCAGGACAGGTACAGCACGGGGTTAGATACAGAATAAAGCTCCCTCTCCATTGTCCCCATTAAACATTCCCAGGAGAGTTACAGCACGGGGTTAGATACAGAGTAAAGCTCCCTCTACACTGTCCCCATCAAACACTCCCAGGACAGGTACCGCACGGGGTTAGACACAGAGTAAAGCTCCCTTTCCACGGTCCCCCTCAAACATTCCCAGGACAGGTACAGCACGTGGTTAGATACAGAGTAAAGCTCCCTCTACACTGTCCCCATCAAACACTCCCAGGACAGGTACTGCACGGGGTTAGATACAGAGTAAAGCTCCTTCTACACTGTCCCCATCAAACATTCCCAGGAAAGGTACTGCACGGGGTTAGATACAGAGTAAAGCTCCTTCTACACTGTCCCCATCAAACACTCCCAGGACAGGTAAAGCACGGGGTTAGATACAAAGTAAAGCTCCCTCTACACTGTGCCCATCAAACACTCCCAGGACAGGTACAGCACGGGGTTAGATACAGAGTAAAGCTCCCGCTACACTGTCCCCATCAAACACCCCCAGGACAGGTACAGCAAGGGGTTAGATACAGAGTAAAGCTTCCTCTACACTGTCCCCATCAAACACTCCCAGGTCAGGTACATCACAGGGTTAGATACAGAGTAAAGAACGCTCTACACTGTCCCCATCAAACACTCCCAGGACAGGTACATCACGGGGTTAGATACAGATTAAAGCTCCCTCTTCACTGTCCCCATCAAACACTCCCAGAACAGGTACAGCACGGGGTTAGATACAGAGTAAAACTCCCTCTACACTATCCCCATGAAACACTCCCAGGACAGGTACAGCACGGGGTTAGATACAGAGTAAAGCTCCCTCTACACCGTCCCCATCAAACACTCTCGGAGAGGTACAGCACGGGGTTAGATACAGAGTAAAGCTCCCTCTGCACTGTCCCCATCAAACACCCCCAGGACAGGTACAGCACGGGGTTAGATACAGAATAAAGCTCCCTCTCCATTGTCCCCATTAAACATTCCCAGGAGAGTTACAGCACGGGGTTAGATACAGAGTAAAGCTCCCTCTACACTGTCCCCATCAAACACTCCCAGGACAGGTGCCGCACGGGGTTAGACACAGAGTAAAGCTCCCTTTCCACGGTCCCAATCAAACACTCCCAGGACAGGTACAGCACGGGGTTAGATACAGAGTAAAGCTCCATCTACACTGTCCCCATCAAACACTCCCAGGACAGGTACAGCACGGGGTTAGGTACAGAGTAAAGCTCCCTCTACACTGTGCCCATCAAACATTCCCAGGACAGGTACAACACGGGGATAGATACAGAATGAAGCTCCCTTTACACTGTCCCCATCAAACACTCCCAGGACATGTACAGCACGGGGTTAGATACCGAGTAAAGCTCCCTCTACACTGTCCCCATCAAACATTCCCAGGACAAGTACAGCACGGGGTGAGATACATAGTAACGCTCCCTCTACACTGTCCCCATCAAACACTCCCAGGACAGGTACAGCACGGGGTTAGATACAGAGTAAAGCTCCCTCTACACTGTCCCCATCAAACAATCCCAGGACAGGTACATCATGGGGTTAGATACAGAGTAAAGCTCCCTCTTCACTGTCCCCATCAAAAACTCCCAGGACAGGTACAGCACGGGGTTAGATACAGAGTAAAGCTCCCTTTCCACTGTCCCCATCAAACACTCCCAGGACAGGTACTGCACGGGGTTAGATACAGAGTAAAGCTCCCTCTACACCGTCCCCATCAAACACTCTCGGACAGGTACAGCACGGGGTTAGATACAGAGTAAAGCTCCCTCTGCACTGTCCCCATCAAACACCCCCAGGACAGGTACAGCACAGGGTTAGATACAGAATAAAGCTCCCTCTCCATTGTCCCCATTAAACATTCCCAGGAGAGTTACAGCACGGGGTTAGATACAGAGTAAAGCTCCCTCTACACTGTCCCCATCAAACACTCCCAGGACAGGTGCCGCACGGGGTTAGACACAGAGTAAAGCTCCCTTTCCACGGTCCCAATCAAACACTCCCAGGACAGGTACAGCACGGGGTTAGATATAGAGTAAAGCTCCCTCTACACTGTCCCCATCAAACACTCCCAGGACAGGTACAGCACGGGGTTAGATACAGAGTAAAGCTCCCTCTACACTGTCCCCATCAACCACACCCAGGACAGGCACAGCACGGGGTTAGATACAGAGTAAAGCTCCCTCTACACTGTCCCCATCAAACAATCCCAGGACAGGTACATCATGGGGTTAGATACAGAGTAAAGCTCCCTCTTCACTGTCCCCATCAAAAACTCCCAGGACAGGTACAGCACGGGGTTAGATACAGAGTAAAGCTCCCTTTACACTGTCCCCATCAAACACTCCCAGGACAGGTACTGCACGGGGTTAGATACAGAGTAAAGCTCCCTCTACACTGTCCCCATCAACCATTCCCAGGACAGGTACTGCACGGGGTAGGATACAGAGTAAAGCTCCTTCTACACTGTCCCCATCAAACACTCCCAGGACAGGTAAAGCACGGGGTTAGATACAGAGTAAAGCTCCGTCTACACTGTCCCCATCAAACACTCCCAGGACAGGTACAGCACGGGGTTAGATACAGAGTAAATCTCCCTCTACCCCGTCCCCATCAAACACTCCCAGGACAGGTACTGCACGGGGTTAGATACAGAGTAAAGCTCCTTCTACACTGTCCCCATCAAACACCCCCAGGACAGGTACAGCACGGGGTTAGATACAGAGTAAAGCCTCCTCTACACTGTCTCCATCAAACACTCCCAGGACAGGTACATCACAGGGTTAGATACAGAGTAAAGCTCCCTCTACACTGTCCCCATCAAACACTCTCGGACAGGTACAGCACGGGGTTAGATTCAGAGTAAATCTCTCTCTACACTGTCCACATCAAACACTCCCAAGACAGGTACAGCACGGGGTTAGACACAGAGTAAAGCTCCCTCTACACTGTCCCCATCAAACAATCCCAGGATAGGTACAGCACGGGGTTAGATACAGAGTAAAACTCCCTCACATTGTCCCCATCAAACATTCCCAGGACAGGTACAGCACGGGGTTAGATAAAGAGTAAAACTCCCTCTACACTGTCCCCATCAAACACCCCCAGGACAGAGACTGCACGGTGTTAGATACAGAGTAAAGCTCCCTCTGCACTGTCCCCATCAAACACTCCCAGGAGAGGTACAGCACGGGGTTAGATACCGAGTAAAGCTCGGTCTACACTGTCCCCATCAAACACTCCCAGGACAGGTACAGCATGGGGTTAGATACAGAGTAAAGCTCCCTCTCCACTGTCCCCATGAAACACTCGCAGGACAGGTACAGCACGGGGTTAGAGACAGAGTAAAGCTCCCTCTACACTGTCCCCGTCAAACACTCCCAGGACAGGTACAGCACGGGGTTAGATACAGAGTAAAGCTCCCTCTCTACTGTCCCCATCAAACACTCCCTGGACAGGTACAGCATGGGGTTAGATACAGAGTAAAGCTCCCGCTACACTGTCCCCATCAAACACTCCCAGGACAGGTACAGCATGGGGTTAGATACAAAGTAAAGCTCCCTCTACACTGTCCCCCTCAAACATTCCCAGGACAGGTACAGCACGGGGTTAGATACAGAGGAAAGCTCCCTCTACACTGTCCCCATCAAACACTCCCAGGACAGGTACTGCACTGGGTTAGATACAGAGTAAAGCTCCTTCTACACTGTCCCAATCAAACATTCCCTGGACAGGTACAGCACGGGGTTAGATACAGAGTAAAGCTCCCTCTTCACTGTCCCCATCAAACACTCCCAGAACAGCTCCAGCACGGGGTTAGATACAGAGTAAAGCTCCCTCAACACTGTCCCCATGAAACACTCCCAGGACAGGTACAGCACGGGGTTAGATACAGAGTAAAGCTCCCACTACACTGTCCCCATCAAACACTCTCGGACAGGTACAGCACGGGGTTAGATTCAGAGTAAATCTCCCTCTCCACTGCCCCCATCAAACACTCCCAGGATAGGTACAGCACGGGGTTAGATACAGAGTAAAACTCCCTCTACATTGTCCCTCTCAAACATTCCCAGGACAGGTACAGCACGGGGTTAGATACAGAGTAAAACTCCCTCTACACTGTCCCCATCAAACACCCCCAGGACAGAGACTGCACGGTGTTAGATACAGAGTAAAGCTCCCTCTGCACTTTCCCCATCAAACCCTCCCAGGACAGGTACAGCACGGGGTTAGATACAGAGTAAAGCTCCCTCTCCACTGTCCCCATCAAACACTCGCAGGACAAGTACAGCACGGGGTTAGAGTCAGAGTAAAGCTCCCTCTA
>NW_027309216.1:0-46254 GCF_047496885.1 Scyliorhinus torazame | reverse complement strand
CTGGTTGCGGTATATATGTGGAGGACGCGCAGGGACCATGACATTTCCTTGAAGTTGCCAGGACACTGAGGCTCGCAGGCAGCAGAGCTGGCAGCAATTGCATATATTGTAGACCACCCAGACTCGTTCCCGACCCCAGCAGACATCTATTCAGACAGCTTGTACATCTGTAATAGTTTGACAGAGTTCCTACCACTCTGGGAAACAAGTGGATTAAACCCCTATCCTCAGCCCCATTACTCCGCCATATCTTAGAGACAGCGAAGGATCGGAAATACGGCATAATTAAGGTTCGCAGTCATCACCGTTCTTCTCCCCCTGGTAAAGTTAAAGTAGACGCCCGAGCGAAGGCAGGCTCCAGGCATGGTTATTTTTGGAACCCCCCCGAAAGCACCCCAGTACATGCAGTTCAGGTCTCACAGACCAACATTCAAGATTTAGCGAAGGCCCAGAAAGAGGACGAGAAACTCAGGGAAGTTTTAAAGGGAACCTTCCCAGCCCCGTACGACAAGTTTAAAAACTCAATAACCACACATGACGGTGTGATTTTAAAGGATGGCATTTATATAGTTCCCAGCCAGGACAGGAACCAGATCATTTGTCAGTTCCATGACAATCATGGACACCAAGGAATTGAACCCACCCTAGCCCACCTCAGACCGCTTTGCTGGTGGCCTGATTTAAAAATCGATATCACACACTATGTAGAGAATTGTTTAATTTGTGCCCAGAACAATCCGGACAGATATGCGAAAAGGGCTCAACTTAGCCATACCCGCCCTGTTAATGGACCCTGGACAAATCTCCAGATAGATTATATAGGACCCCTACCCCCGTGCAGAAATGGTTACAAGTATGTGTTGGTGGTCAGAGACACCTTCACAAAATGGGTGGAAGCATTTCCATCATGAACTAATACGGCCAAGACGACGGCTAAAATATTAACACACCACATCTTTATACAAGGTGGGGCCTCCCACGCAGTATAGAGTCCGACCAAGGCTCCCATTTCACTGGACGTGGAATGAAAAACGCCCTCACGATTTTTGGAATTGGACAAAAGTTCCATATTGCATACCACCCCCAGTCAAGTGGTATTGTAGAACGAATGAATAGGTCATCGAAAGCCACCCTCAGGAAAATGGTTCAGCAAAATAATAGAACCTGGGATTCAGTACTCCCATTTGCTTTGATGTTTTTAAGAAACACAGTATCTACATCCACAGGTTACACCCTCATGACCAGACGCCCCATGAAAGGCACTGCGTATTTACTAGGACTGGATTTGGCCAGCCCCGCAGTTACAGCCCTCACGCATGAAAATGCGGTTACACAACTAGTACAGAACATAAAGGCAGCCCAACTCGCCGCAGAAGTGAGACTTGGAACCAGGAAGAAACAGAGCATGGCCTGTTTCGACAAAACAGTACACACCACTGAGTTTACAGTACGGCAACAAGTTATGCTTTCTCTTTACGACCCCAGTTCATTCCTCTTTCCAAAATTTCCCGGACCGTACTCCATTTCGGACAAAGTCAGCCCCTCAGTATACAAAATAACTAATGGTAAGTCTGCGTGGTTTCATATAAACCAGCTCAAGGCTTACGGCTCGCAGAATAACCGCACACACCACATCCTGCTCGCAGCAGCAGACGATCACGCCCCACCCACAGATGACGTATTCCTACCCTCCCCCAACCACTCCAGCCCGCCCTCAGACACTACTTCAACTCCGCCCCCAGAGGCACGACTGCGCCTCTCCCTTCCTTCAACCAGCAGTGACAGCGACAGTGATAGCAATCAAGATGACGACAGCCACAGCACACCACGTTACAACTACACCCCTGCACCAGGCCCCACTCCCAGTGAATCTGAGCATGATTCTACCGACCCATTTGAGATCACTTGTATCAAAGCCCCTGACCCAGACCCACCGCCCGACGATTACGGATTGAAACCTAGTAGCTCCAACCTCGACACACGATTCTGGCACCGAGACAATTCGTTCAGGCTCATCCGGAATGATGAGATGAACCCCAATTCACCCCAAGCAGCTTTAGCACGGTTACTACAGACAAGAGTTTGACAGCCGGGAGAAGATGATGACTTAGAGTCTGACTCCCACCAAACGAATCCCTTTGCAACCCTGTTCGCTATTGAGCGGCGAGGTGTCCAGATGATGGAGAAAAAAGGAACCAATGGAGAGATACGGTGTCCTTTCTGATGGAACCTGCACCATGTTTGTTGAATGTTTGTTCGTTAGTGTTATTGTTAAGTGTTGTGTGTAATCTCGGTTATTGAGTTTTCATGGTCCTACGTCGCCACCCCCTTTAACGCCCTCCGGCTGTTAATGGAACAAGTTTGTCCCAGACAATAGTTCAGAGGAACTTGTTAGTCGACAGAACCCGACTCATAGTTGCTCTCCTAATTCTAGAGGCAGCCCCCACGATGACCACATTCTTACCCGTTCTTGCCGGTTGCTCAGGCAGTGGAGAAACGGCATTGGTCCCCGCCCTGCCTGAGGACCCCCCCTCTGGTCAGCTACGCTCGGGTAGAGCACATACGGCATCGATCACCGTCCTACCCGGGGATTCCACCCATTTCTTACCCGCCGCGGCCCATACGTACCCCATTTTGGCTCGGTTACGTTCAAAATTCTTTTGTTTGGTTTTGGCAACCCTTAGGTTGCTTCCCTATGCTATTTACATCCTCAAACACTGGGATGGTAAATCACACAGGCTTGTCCAAATATTAGGCTTAAAAAAAAAAATGAGGGAGTCACAGATTGTGACCAATTATAAAGGGAAATTGGCAATAAAGGACAGACAGACGGACATACATACGAGATCTTAAGCAAGATAATAACTGAAATTGTGCTCGTGTTCACAGAACTCCAGAAACACAGGAACCACAGAGGAAGACAAAGAAGTCCGACAAAGATGAAGACAGCCTTCGTGTTCACATGGATCTTAGCGGGACCCCTTCAGTTGCGCGCGGACGGTACCCCCCTGACCCCTACCACACAAACCGTAAATGATTCTCACCCCTCTAATACACGGAACCCCGAGATAACTAGCCCCGCGACAGCTAGCAATACCCCGACCTGGTGTGATAAGTTTATCACCTGGTACTCACTCTCATATGTAGTCGAAGCACTCTTAGTGCTGGCGATACTTTGCAGTGTCGTGCAAACGTTTAGAGTCAGGAAATGGTGAAACAGAGCATATCGCTCTCGCACCCCGGTATACAGATTTAGGTCCCCATTTTCAGATTTCACCAGACCCCCGAACCCATCGGGACGGATTAAAGAGCATCCATTTTGTTTATGTATTCTATGGAATAAAGAGATGTAAACCTCGGTGTCTGATTGCCAGGCCACAGAAATTTGCGTGCTGCAATTTTGTACAGTTTAAGACGTATAGATTATTTTTGGATTGTTTGTATTTTTGGATTGTTTAAATGAGGATAGTTTATTGAGAATAGATAGGTTCCAGTTTTTTAATTTTTCTGTAATGCATGTATTAATGTCATAGCGCCCCATAGAATTTTATGATAATGAATGTATTTAAAATGGTTTAGGTAAAATTGTGTTGCATAGGATAGGACAATGTAGAGCCTAAGCATGGGTGCCCCGGGATCAGAGGACGAAGACGCCATAGTAATGTGATCCTTCATGCTTCGCATTGAGGATCACAAGGAGGGCTGTAGCCATCTGGGATGGCCATGTCCCGATTGCAAAATGGACAACCGCAAAGAATACAGGGAAAATTGGACAATGCTCAGAAACAAGCAGGTGCTAGCTCGGTCTGTTGAACATAGAACATTACAGCGCAGTACAGGCCCTTCGGCCCTCGATGTTGCGCCGACCTGTGAAACCACTCTAAAGCCCATTTACACTATTCCCTTATCATCCATATGTCTATCCAATGACCATTTGAATGCCCTTAGTGTTGGCGAGTCCACTACTGTTGCAGGCAGGGCATTCCACACCCTTACTACTCTCTGAGTAAAGAAGCTACCTCTGATTAGAACCTAAAACTCTCAGACAGGACAGAAACTACCAAACGATCTACATACTAATGAGCCATCTCCGGGGACAAAAGGGAAACATTTAGATACACAATGTTAGGACAGACTCCCCGGCGCCAGAAGAAGCCAAGACAAAGCAGACTGACAGTCACCAGGACACGCCCAGCGATCAGGGAAACACCCCTCTGTTGGAGGAAAATCGATACAACTGGTTGAGAAAGACCCAATTAGTTGAGGCCAAGTTCAAGGCCCGTCCAAAAGAGCGCGAAGCCCTTTTCCGTATAAGAGTTATCACCCAAGGGAGAATCTTCCTCCTTTGGCTTTGGCTCTCAGCGAAGAGAGACCAGCCTAGCAACTACAGCAGACCAAGTAAGTTCCAAGTCAACGCACGCTACGTGATAGACGCTCCTATTTGCTACCCTGTAAACAGCTCAACCCAGCAGCCTCAGAACCGAGCAACGGCCATTGTTCCTCTGACTGAGTGGGCGCCCGAAGCGAAGTATAGGCCTTAGTAATAGTGGTAGTTTAGTTTGTAGAGTTTATGCATGAGTAGATTTGACTGTGTGTAAATAAATGAGCATTGCTTTTGAACTTACTAACTGGTACATCGAGTCATTGATCAGTATTCGGTTCTGAACCTTATGACGGTGACGAAAGATACCTGGCGACTCTTGAGCAAGCGTGATTAAATAGAGCCCAATTAAGAACCAACCAAAAGTTAGCAACAAGGTGTAGACACATGACTAAAAACTGATAAGATTCTCCTTAAACATGCTGGTCCGTATGGCCATCTTTATCCAGGATCATCCCATACTTTGATCTAACTATCTTTATTTTTCATGTTTTCACTTTTCCACTCTAACTCTTGAAGTAAATGCAAGCTGTTTTGCCATAAATAAGAAACCATTTCTGTATTATTTTGAAAGTTAAATTGTGTATAAGTTACTTCTCTTTAAGTCCTTTTCCTAGACGGACTTTATTGAGAATAGATTTAAGTTTCTCGCAATTGTAATCAAATAGAGGCAATAAAGATTCTTATTTGCATCCGAGAAGTTTAACTCAAATTTCTGGGTGCTCCTGTTTCCTCCCACAGCCCAAAGATGTGCAGGTTAGATGGATTGGCCATGCTAAATTGCCCTTGGTGTCCAAAAAAAGGTAGGTTTGGATAGGGTGGACGTGTAGGGTGCTCTTTCCAAGGGTTGATGCAGACTTGATAGGCTGAATGGCCTCCTTCTGTACTGTAAATCTTATGATTCTATGACTGCCCATCCACCGATTGTAGGGGCTGGTTTAGCATAGTGGGCTAAATAGCTGGCTTGCAATGCAGAACAATGCCAGCAGCGCAGGTTCAATTCCCGTACCGGCCTCCCCGAACAGGTGCCAGAATGTGGCGACTAGGGGCTTTTCACAGTAACTCAATTGAAGCCTACTTGTGACAATAAGCGATTTTATCATTTACTGGTCAACTGTACGAGTTACATCTTCAAAGAATTCTAGTAGATTTGTCAAGCATGATTTTCCACGTAAATCCTTGCTGACTTTGTCTGATTACACCATTGCTTTCCAAATCCTCGCTATGAAATCCTTGATAAAGGACTCCAAGTGCCAACGTTACACTCACTGGCCCTTTTTTCTCTCTACCTCCCTATTTGAATAGCGGGGTTATATTAGCTACCGTCCAATCTGTAGGAACCATTCCAGAGTTCAAAGAATTTTGTTGGGAAATGACTGCCAACTAACTATTTCTAAACAGTATTAAGTTCAAAGAAGCGGCATATAAATTAGGAAGAAAAAGAAATAGAGCTGAGGATTGGGAACAGTTTAAAATTCAGCAAAGTCGGACCAAGGGAAAATACAATTTGAAAGTAAGCTAGCGGGGAACATGAAAACTGACTGTAAGTGTCTATAGGTATGTAAAGAGAAAAAGATTGATAAAAACTAGTGTAGGCCTCTTACAGTCAGAAATGTGGGAATTCATAACAGGGAACAAAGAAATGGCCCCTCAACCTCCGTCGTTCCAGTGAGAACAAACCAAGTTTATCCAACCTCAACTCATAGTTAATGCCCTCCATACCAGGCAACATCCTGGTAAACCTCTTCTGTACCATCCCCAAAGCCTCCAAATATTTCTGGTAGTGTGGCAACCAGAATTGAACGCTGTGTTCCAAGTGTGGCCTAACTAATGTTCTATAAAGTTGCAGCGTGACTTTCCAATTTTTATACTCAATGCCTGGCTGATGAAGATAAGCATGCCATGTGCCTTTAATGCATGCATCTCTGATTTTCTGTCTCATGCTCAGTCTGTCTCAGTCGATTTCGGCGTGAGAACAGCTGGTGAGTCAGTTTCAGCGGGAGCATTGCGGAAGGAGGTTGCTGGGAGGTAAGTCAACCTTTAAAAGCACTTGTCTTTGCAGGGGCAGGCCAGTCGATTTCGGTGTGAGAACAGCTGGTGAGTCAGTTTCAGCGGGAGCATTGCGGAAGGAGGTTGCTGGGAGGTAAGTCAACCTTTAAAAGCACTTGTCTTTGCAGGGGCAGGCCAGTCGATTTCGGCGGGAGTGGAGCTGGCTGGTTAGTCAATTTCAGCAGGAGCTGAGAATTTTTCTTCTTTCTTCTTTTTTTTTTAAATTAGTTTTTTAGGCGGGAACAGGAAGTCGACCCGCGGACGTCTGAGAAGACCCTCACCAATAAATTCTGGTGGAGAGGAAACCCGAGACACTACACGTGTAGTGTCTCCCACCCACCCTCCTCCTCTAACCTAATAATAAAACCCATTGGTCTGAGGTAAGTACCATATTTTATTATATTAGTATTATTTTTGATAAAAATTTAATTTAGTTGTTAGCCAGATCTTGGTAGAAAGTTAGAGGAATGGCAGGGAAGGGAGTGCAATGTTCCTCCTGCAGGATGTTTGAGGTGAGGGATGCAGTTAGTGTCCCTGCTGATTTTACCTGCAGGAAGTGCTGCCATCTCCAGCTCCTCCAAGACCGAGTTAGGGAACTGGAGCTGGAGTTGGAAGAACTTCGGATCATTCGGGAGGCAGAAGGGGTCATAGATAGCAGCTTCAGGGAATTAGTTACACCAAAGATTGGAGATAGGTGGGTAACTGTAAGAGGGACTGGGAAAAAGCAGTCAGTGCAGGGATCCCCTGCGGTCGTTCCCCTGAGAAACAAGTATACCGCTTTGGATACTTGTGGGGGGGGGGGACTTACCAGGGGTAAGCCATGGGGTACGGGCCTCTGGCACGGAGTCTGTCCCTGTTGCTCAGAAGGGAAGGGGGGAGAGGAGCAGAGCATTAGTAATTGGGGACTCTATAGTCAGGGGCACAGATAGGAGATTTTGTTGGAGCGTGAGAGACTCACGTTCGGTATGTTGCCTCCCAGGTGCAAGGGTACGTGATGTCTCGGATCGTGTTTTCCGGGTCCTTAGGGGGAGGGGGAGCAGCCCCAAGTCGTGGTCCACATTGGCACTAACGACATAGGTAGGAAAGGGGACAAGGATGTCAGGCAGGCTTTCAGGGAGCTAGGATGGAAGCTCAGAACTAGAACAAACAGAGTTGTTATCTCTGGGTTGTTGCCCGTGCCACGTGATAGTGAGATGAGGAATAGGGAGAGAGAGCATTTAAACACGTGGCTACAGGGATGGTGCAGGCGGGAGGGATTCAGATTTCTGGATAACTGGGGCTCTTTCTGGGGAAGGTGGGACCTCTACAGACAGGATGGTCTACATCTGAACCTGAGGGGCACAAATATCCTGGGGGGGAGATTTGTTAGTGCTCTTTGGGGGGGTTTAAACTAATGCAGCAGGGGCATGGGAACCTGGATTGTAGTTTTAGGGTAAGGGAGAATGAGAGTATAGAGGTCAGGAGCACAGATTTGACGTCGCAGGAGGGGGCCAGTGTTCAGGTAGGTGGTTTGAAGTGTGTCTACTTCAATGCCAGGAGTACACGAAACAAGGTAGGGGAACTGGCAGCATGGGTTGGTACCTGGGACTTCGATGTTGTGGCCATTTTGGAGACATGGATAGAGCAGGGACAGGAATGGATGTTGCAGGTTCCGGGGTTTAGGTGTTTTAGTAAGCTCAGAGAAGGAGGCAAAAGAGGGGGAGGTGTGGCGCTGCTAGTCAAGAGCAGTGTTACGGTGGCGGAGAGGATGCTAGATGGGGACTCTTCTTCCGAGGTAGTATTGGCTGAAGTTAGAAACAGGAAAGGAGAGGTCACCCTGTTGGGAGTTTTTTATAGGCCTCCTAATAGTTCTAGGGATGTAGAGGAAAGGATGGCGAAGATGATTCTGGATATGAGTGAAAGTAACAGGGTAGTTATTATGGGAGACTTTAACTTTCCAAATATTGACTGGAAAAGATATAGTTCGAGTACAATAGATGGGTCGTTTTTTGTACAGCGTGTGCAGGAGGCGAGGCCACGTTGGATTTGATTTTGGGTAATGAACCAGGCCAGGTGTTGGATTTGGAGGTAGGACAGCACTTTGGGGACAGTGACCACAATTCGGTGACGTTTACGTTAATGATGGAAAGGGATAAGTATACACCGCAGGGCAAGAGTTATAACTGGGGGAAGGGCAATTATGATGCCATTAGACGTGACTTGGGGGGGATAAGGTGGAGAAGTAGGCTGCAAGTGTTGGGCACACTGGATAAGTGGGGCTTGTTCAAGGATCAGCTACTGCATGTTCTTGATAAGTATGTACCGGTCAGACAGGGAGGAAGGCGTCGCGCGAGGGAACCGTGGTTTACCAAGGAAGTGGAATCTCTTGTTAAGAGGAAGAAGGAGGCCTATGTGAAGATGAAGTGTGAAGTTTCGGTTGGGGCGATGGATAGTTACAAAGTAGCGAGGAAGGATCTAAAGAGAGAGCTAAGACGAGCAAGGAGGGGACATGAGAAGTATTTGGCAGGAAGGATCAAGGAAAACCCAAAAGCTTTCTATAGGTATGTCAGGAATAAGGGAATGACTAGGGAAAGAGTAGGACCAGTCAAGGACAGGGATGGGAAATTGTGTGTGGAGTCTGAAGAGATAGGCGAGATACTAAATGAATATTTTTCGTCAGTATTCACTCAGGAAAAAGATAATGTTGTGGAGGAGAATGCTGAGCCCCAGGCTAATAGAATAGATGGCATTGAGGTACGTAGGGAAGAGGTGTTGGCAATTCTGGACAGGCTGAAAATAGATAAGTCCCCGGGACCTGATGGGATTTATCCTAGGATTCTCTGGGAGGCCAGGGAAGAGATTGCTGGGCCTTTGGCTTTGATTTTTATGTCATCATTGGCTACAGGAATAGTGCCAGAGGACTGGAGGACAGCAAATGTGGTCCCTTTGTTCAAAAAGGGGAGCAGAGACAACCCCGGCAACTATAGACCGGTGAGCCTCACGTCTGTAGTGGGTAAAGTCTTGGAGGGGATTATAAGAGACAAGATTTATAATCATCTAGATAGGAATAATATGATCAGGGATAGTCAGCATGGCTTTGTGAAGGGTAGGTCATGCCTCACAAACCTTATTGAGTTCTTTGAGAAGGTGACTGAACAGGTAGATGAGGGTAGAGCAGTTGATGTGGTGTATATGGATTTCAGCAAAGCGTTTGATAAGGTTCCCCACGGTAGGCTATTGCAAAAAATACGGAGGCTGGGGATTGAGGGTGATTTAGAGATGTGGATCAGAAATTGGCTAGCTGAAAGAAGACAGAGGGTGGTGGTTGATGGGATATGTTCAGAATGGAGTACAGTCACAAGTGGAGTACCACAAGGATCTGTTCTGGGGCCGTTGCTGTTTGTCATTTTTATCAATGACCTAGAGGAAGGCGCAGAAGGGTGGGTGAGTAAATTTGCAGACGATACTAAAGTCGGTGGTGTTGTTGATAGTGTGGAAGGATGTAGCAGGTTACAGAGGGATATAGATAAGCTGCAGAGCTGGGCTGAGAGGTGGCAAATGGAGTTTAATGTAGAGAAGTGTGAGGTGATTCACTTTGGAAGGAATAACAGGAATGCAGAATATTTGGCTAATGGTAAAGTTCTTGGAAGTGTGAATGAGCAGAGGGATCTCGGTGTCCATGTACATAGATCCCTGAAAGTTGCCACCCAGGTTGATAGGGTTGTGAAGAAGGCCTATGGAGTGTTGGCCTTTATTGGTAGAGGGATTGAGTTCCGGAGTCAGGAGGTCATGTTGCAGCTGTACAGAACTCTGGTACGGCCGCATTTGGAGTATTGCGTACAGTTCTGGTCACCGCATTATAGGAAGGACGTGGAGGCTTTGGAGCGGGTGCAGAGGAGATTTACCAGGATGTTGCCTGGTATGGAGGGAAAATCTTATGAGGAAAGGCTGATGGACTTGAGGTTGTTTTCGTTGGAGAGAAGAAGGTTAAGAGGAGACTTAATAGAGGCATACAAAATGATCAGGGGGTTGGATAGGGTGGACAGTGAGAGCCTTCTCCCGCGGATGGATATGGCTGGCACGAGGGGACATAGCTTTAAACTGAGGGGTAATAGATATAGGACAGAGGTCAGAGGTAGGTTCTTTACGCAAAGTGTAGTGAGGCCGTGGAATGCCCTACCTGCTACAGTAGTGAACTCGCCAACATTGAGGGCATTTAAAAGTTTATTGGATAAACATATGGATGATAATGGCATAGTGTAGGTTAGATGGCTTTTGTTTCGGTGCAACATCGTGGGCCGAAGGGCCTGTACTGCGCTGTATTGTTCTATGTTCTATGCTATTCCCAACATTACACTGCAGCTTGTTCTGTATACCACTCTTACAACTGTTTTTTGCCCATTGACGTTTCTTAATTCAACCTAGACAATGCCACATCATCTGTGCTAATATATCTCTATATTGTACCTTATTTAATCAACAATGCAACTCCACCACATTTTCCTTTCTGTCTGTCCTTTCTAAAAACTGAATAGCCCTCAATGTTTAGTTCCCATCGTTGGTCACTTGGAGCCATGTCTCCGTATCCCAGCTATATATGGATGCTTGCCAAAGAAGGTAGTATATGCATTCCCCAATCAGAAACCATGGTTTAACCGGGAGATCCAATTACGGGCGTAACTCTCGTCCCCCAGGACAAAAAACACAAACTGGATGCTTGGAATGCGGGACCGGTCCTGTGCTTTTCGTACTTTCACCCCTATGTGCTGTCTTTGTGCCGTATCCGTCTATACCCATCCTATCCAATTATTTGTCGAGATGTCCCTTGAACACCGTTAATGTATCTGCTTCCACAACCTCCCCTGGCAACGTGTTCCAGGCACTCACCATCCTCGGTGTAAAAAAAGCCTGCCTCACACAACTCCTCGGAACTTTGCCCCACAGACCTTAAACTTATGCCCCCTGACTGACCGCTCCGCCCTGGGAAAAGAGTGCCTGCCCAGCCACTCTATCCATGCCTCTCAATGTTGTAGACCTCTAACAGGTCACTCCTCAACCTCCGTCATTCTAATGAAAACAGTCAGAGTCTGTTCAGCCTCCCCGCATAGCTGACACCCTTCAGACCAGGCAACATCCTGGTAAACCTCCTCTGCACCCTCTCCAAAGCCTCCACATCCTTCTGGTAATGTGGCGACCAGAATTGAGTGCAATATTCCAAGTGCGGTCTTCCCAAGGTTCGATACAACTGTAGCATGACTTGCCAGTTTTTATACTCTATGCCCATCCAATGAAGGTAAGCATTCCATATGCTTTCTTGACTAGCTTGTCCACTTGTGTTGCCACCTTCAAAGATCTGTGGACCTGCACGCCCAGAAAGGTCCAGAGGTTTCCCAGGATGTTGCCTGGTCTGGAGAGTATTAGTATCGATGTCACTAGCTTTCGGAGCGCTGCTCCTTCCTCAGGTGAATGCAGAGGTCTGTTCCAGAAACACATATATAGACAAATTCAAAGATGCCAAACAATGCTGGGAATGCGAGCATTAGCAGGTGATTAAATCTTTACAGATCCAGAGATGGGTAACCCCAGGTTAAAGAGGTGTGAATTGTACCAAGACAGGACAGTTGGTAGGATTTCGCAGGCCAGATGGTGGGGGATGAATGTAATGCGACATGAATCCCAGGTCCCGGTTGAGGCCGCACTCATGTGTGCAGAACTTGGCTATAAGTTTCTGCTCGGCGATTCTGGGTTGTCGCGTGTCCTGAAGGCCGCCTTGGAGAACGCTTACCCAGAGATCAGAGGCTGAATGCCCTTGACTGCTGAAATGTTCCCCGACTGGAAGGGAACATTCCTGCCTGGTGATTGTTCATTCATTCGTTGTCCGTTCATTCATTGTCGCAGCGTCTGCATGGTCTCGCCAATGTGCCACGCTTCGGGACATCCTTTCCTGCAGCGTATGAGGTAGACAACGTTGGCCGAGTCGCACGAGTATGTACCGCGTACCTGGTGGGTGGTGTTCTCACGTATAATAGTGGTATCCGTGTCGATGATCTGGCACGTCTTGCAGAGATTGCCATGACAGGGTTGTGTGGTGTCGTGGTCACTGTTCTGAAGACTGGGTAGTTTGCTGCAAACAATGGTTCATTTGAGGTTGCGCGGTTGTTTGAAGGCAAGTAGTGGGGGTGTGGGGATGACCTTGGCAAGATGTTCATCGTCATCAATGACGTGTTGAAGGCTGTGAAGAAGATGACGTAGTTTCTCCGCTCCGGGGAAGTACTGGACGACGAAGGGTATTCTGTCGGTTGTGTCCCATGTTTGTCTTCTGAGGAGGTCGGTCCGGTTTTTCGCTGTGGCGCGTTGGAACTGTCGATCGATGAGTCGAGTGCCATATCCCGTTCGTACGAGGGCATCTTTCAACATCTGTAGATGTCTGTTACGCTCCTCCTCGTCTGAGCAGATCCTGTGTATACGGAGCGCTTGTACATAGGGGATGGCTTCTTTAATGTGTTTAGGGTGGAAGCTGGAGAAGTGGAGCATCATGAGGTTATCCGTGGGTTTGCGGTAAAGCGAAGTGCAGAGGTGACCGTCCTTGATGGAGACGAGTGTGTCCAAGAATGCAACTGATTTTGGAGAGTAGTCCATGGTGAGTCTGATGGTTGGATGGAACTTATTAATGTCATCGTGTAGTCATTTCAGTGATTCTTCGCCGTGGGTCCAAAGGAAAAAAATGTCATCGATGTATCTGGTGTATAACGTCGGTTGAAGGTCCTGTGCGGTGAGTAGGTCCTGTTCAAACTTGTGCATGAAGATGTTGGCGTATTGGGGTGCAAATTTGGTCCCCATGGCTGTTCCGTGCGTCTGGATGAAGAACTTGTTGTCGAAGGTGAAGACGTTGTGATCCAGAATGAAGCGGATGAGTTGCAGAATTGCGTCTGGAGATTGGCAGTTGTCAGTGTTGAGTACTGAGGCTGTTGCAGCAATGCCGTCGTCATGGGGGATGCTGGTGTAGAGTGCCGAGACGTCCATTGTGAAGAGGAATGTTCCTGGTTCAACTGGTCCATGGGTGCTGAGTTTCTGTAGGAAGTCCGTCGTGTCGCGACAGAAGCTGGGTGTATCTTGTGTACCGAGGCAGGATGTCCCGAAGCGTGGTACATTGGCGAGACCATGCAGACGCTGCGACAACGAATGAACGGACATCGCGCAACAATCACCAGGCAGGAATGTTCCCTTCCAGTCGGGGAACACTTCAGCAGTCAAGGGCATTCAGCCTCTGATCTCCGGGTAAGCGTTCTCCAAGGCGGCCTTCAGGACCCGCGACAACGCAGAATCGCCGAGCAGAAACTTATAGCCAAGTTCCGCACACATGAGTGCGGCCTCAACCGGGACCTGGGATTCATGTCGCATTACATTCATCCCCCACCATCTGGCCTGCGAAATCCCACCAACTGTCCTGGCTTGATACAATTCACACCTCTGTAACCTGGGGTTACCCCATCTCTGGATCTGTAAAGATTTAATCACCTGCTAATGCTCGCATTCCTAGCATTGTTTGGCATCTTTGAATTTGTCTATATATGTGTTTCTGGAACAGACCTCTGCATTCACCTGAGGAAGGAGCAGCGCTCCGAAAGCTAGTGACATCGAAACAAACCTGTTGGACTTTAACCTGGTGTTGTAAGACTTCGTACTGTGCTCACCCCAGTCCAACGCCGGCATCTCCACATCATGGAGAGTATTAGTTATGTGGAGAGGCTGAATGAACTCAGACTGTTTTCATTAGAGAGGTGGAGGGATTATCTGATCGAAGTCTACAAGATTATGAGGGACAAGGATAGAGTGGATGGGCAGGCACTCTTTCCCAGGACGGAGGGTCAGTCACCAGGTGGCATAGGTTTAAGGTGGTGGGGCAAAGTTTAGAAGAGATGTGCGAGGCAGGTTTTGTTATGCACAGAATGGGGAGTGCCTGGAACGTGTTGCCGGGAATTTTGTGGAAGCAGATCATTAACGGTGTTCAAAAGGCATCTTGACAAACACATGGATAGGATGAGTACAGAGGAATACAGCAGGTGGGGTTACTGGGTTACGGGGATAGGGTGGAGGTGTGGGCTTAAGTGGGGTGTTCTTTCCAAGGGCCAGTGCAGACTCAATGGGCCGAATGGCCTCCTTCTGCACTGTAAATTCTATGATTCTATGATCTCTCATCAATCCAAGGAGATTACGAGCTTGTACCTGTGGCATGCAAATTAAAAGATTATAATGGTAATCAAATTGTGTCACATGGCTTGTGTCACTTGTTGTCAACAAAAGTGTAGAAAACACTGTTTTAAAATTGTGGATGATCACAAAGCTTCTTTATTCGGTGCTCATGTATGCAAGGAGTTGCAGTTAATTCAAAGAATCTTCATGCACACAAATGAGACATCACGAATGGAAGAAGATATTTAAGTTACTCAGTGAAAGTATTTAGTGGTATGGGCACATATCAGTACAAAATTTTGCTAAAAAGGATATGAAACCAGTCATCCATCTGCCAAGAAGAATTCTAGTACCTCTACGAGAGAGATTAAAAGCTGAATTGCAGAAATTACAATCTCAAGGCATAATCCAAAGTCATGCAACCGACTGACTGGGTCAGTTCATTGGTTGTGTAAAAAAAACCTTCAGGAGATATTAGAATTCGTCTGGATCCGACCTCCGGTGGCGACTATGGAGTGAAAGGTCGCACATTTGGCAGCTCCCACTCTTGGTGGTCTTTTTGTGGCTTTTAAACTGGATTTCTACAGGAATTTTTCAAAATAAAGGTGAAAAAGCGAGAACGGACGGCGGTGACCCTTAGTTTATGGAGCTGCGCCCAGGCAAATATCGAAAAAAGAGGAACCAAAAGTTGGTTGGAAGTGAGGACCAGAGTTCGAGGCCAGAGACTGACCTCGCCAGCTCAGTGGTCGACGGACCAGTTGGTGAGCGTCTTGACCGAGACGTTCACTCAATATCGCAGGGAGTGTGTGGAGGACCTGGCTCGGGCCGTGGACGCGATCAGGGCTGTGGTCAACTGTGTGGAGGAGAAAGTGATGATCCAGGGACAAGCGATGCAGAAGCTGGAGAAGCTGGCGGTAGAACGAGAGGTGCAGTCCACCGCAATGGCAACAGAGATAGTGATGTCACAGGACCAACAAAAATGACTGCTAGAGAAAGTGGAGGGCCTGGAGAACCGTTCTCGGAGGCAGAATATCCAGATCGTTGGTCTGCCAGAGGGGAAGGAAGGAAAGGAGCAGATGCTGGTGCATATGTGGGGAAGATATTGGAAAAGCTGAGAGTTCGTTCCCCAAGCCGTTGGAGGTGGACCGGGCCCACAGGGCGCTTTTGCATAAGCCCCAGAGGCGTGAGCCCCGGAGGGCGATGGCGGTACGACTGCATCAGTTCCTAGACAAGGAACGCATTATGAGGTGGGCCAGGCAGACAAAACCGTGCATGTGGGAAGATGCTGATTTCCAGGTATATCAGGACTTGGGAGCAGAACGCACAAAGAGGAGGGCGAGTTTTAATGAAGTCAAGGTAGCATTGTATGAGAAGAAAATAAAGTGTGGACTGTTTACCTGGCCCGTCTATGGGTTATCTATGAGAGTCGGAAGCTGTCTTTTGGCTCGCCAGAGGACATGGCAGTCTTAATGAAGGACAATAATTTGATGGGAAAATAAGGACCTTGAACCTTGACTGTGGAGAACTGAGCTAGGAGTGATGTTTTGCCTTGTATAAACTTTCGACTTTTAATTTAATTTCCGATGTCGAAAAGATGTTTGAGAGTCTGCATGTGTAATTCTTTTTCCCGCCCTTTTTCATTTGGTCCTGTTTGACTAGAAGATTTTGTTAAGGGAGGAGGGGTCGGCCTTTGTGCTTGGACCTTGGGAGGGACTGTTTGTTTGTTTTTTTTGCTCTTTGCCATTGTTCTGGGAACTTATACTAAGAGTGGGGGGGGAGGGAACCAGCAGGTGGTAGAATACTAGGCGCCAAGGGCGGGAGCTGCCAGGCTGGCTGGGAGGGCTAGTCCACGGGAGCAAAGTAGGGTGTGAGCTGAAGATCAATGTAGCGATTTGGGCGGGGGGGGTAGACTGCTGCAAGGGGACTTTCAAGATGTTGGAGGAGGAGCGTGGATGACGGTAGCTGCCAGGGGGCGGGCCAGGTGAGGTGAGGGCATGTGCCAAGGGCTGGCCTAGGAAAGTCATGGCTGATCGACAGGGGAGGGGGGTAGAGTGCCCCCTGACCAGGTTGGTCACGTGGAACGTCCGTGGGCTGAATGGGCTGGTCAAAAGGGCCTGGGTGCTCGCACACTTGAGGCAGCTGAAGACTGATGTGGCCATGTTGCAAGGGATGCATTTGAAGCTGCGAGACCAAGTTATATTAAAGAAGGGATGGGTCGGGCAGGTGTTTCATTCGGGATGGACTTTAAAACAAAGGTGGTGGGAATCCTGGTTAATAAAAAGCTGGCATTCGAGGTGGGGAATTTTATCATGGTTAGTGGGAAGCTGGAGGGAATGGCTGTGGTGTTGGTGAATACATAGTTAAACTGGGATGATGTCCTGTTTGTCAGGAGGGTTCTGGGGAAGATTCCGGACCTGGATTCGCACTGGCTGATTATGTGGGGAGATTTTAACACGGTTCTAGATCCGAGACTAGACCGGTCGAGTTCTAGGTTGGGAAAGGTGCCAGCAATGGTGCAGGATTGCGGGGGTTCATGGAGCGCATGGGTGGGGTGGATCCGTGGAGATTTGGGAGGCCAAGGAGCAAGGAGTATACATTTTACTCCCATATGCACAAGGTGTATTCCAGGATAGACTTTTTCATACAGGACAAAATGCTGTTCGGTGGGGTGGCAGGCACTGAATATTCAGCAATCGTGGTGGCGGATCACACTGGATAGACCTACGAGTGAGCACAGGAAAGACCCAGTGTCCATAATGGAGGTTAGATGTTGGGCTGCTAGTGGAGGATGAGATCTGAGTGGGTGAGGGAAACCATTAGAGGGTACATAAATAGCAACGACATGGTGAGACCGTGGTAGGGGTAGTTTGGGAAGCACTAAAGGCGGTTATCAGAGGGGAATTCATCTCGATTCGGGCCCATAGGGAGAAGAGTGAACGGGCGGAGTTTGGACAGGCTGGTCAAGGAAATTATACAGGTGGACAGGAGATATACGGAGTGACTTCAAATGGAATTCGGGCTCCTGTCCACAGGTAAGGCAGAGGGGCAGCTGAGGATGGTAAAAGTGGCGGTGTACGAATATGGGGAGAAAGCTAGTAGGATATTAGCACTTCAGTTGAGGAAACAGGAGGCGGCGAGGGAAATTGGGAAGGTAAAGGATAAGAGGGGGAAGGTGGTGGTGGACCCGGGGGCGGTAAATGACGCATTTTGTGAATTCTATAGTTGACTTTATAAATCGGAACCCCCAGCCGGGGAGGAGGGTATGAAGCAGTTTTTTTTGGGGGGGGGGTTAGAGTTCCCGAAGGTAGAGGAGGAGCTAGTGGAGGCCCTGGGGGGCCTGATTGGGCTCGGGGAGGTGATAGACGGATTGGGGGCGATGCAATCGGGTAAGGCCCCGGGACCTGATGGATACCCGATGGAGTTCTACAAAAAGTTTAAGGCTTTTAATGAGTAAAAGGAGTTGGGAGTGCTCCCCCCAACGTTATCACAAGCATCGATCTCTCTCATTTTTGAAGCAGGATAAGGACCCAGAGAGCTATGGATCATACAGGCCGATCTACCTTTTGAACATAGATGCTAAATTACTGGCAAAGGTTCTGGCCACACGTATAGAGGACTGTGTCCCGGAGGTAATTGTGGAGGATAAGATGGGATTTGTGAAGGGTAGTCACCTGACGTCCAACATTAGATGGCTCTTAAATGTTATAATGATGCCAGGGGAAAGAGCGAGGTCGAGGTGGTCGTAGCCATGGATGCAGAAAAGGCCTTTGACCAGGTGGAGTGGAAGTACCTATGGGATATTCTAGGCAGGCATTTGTGGATTGGGTCCGGTTGCTATACCAGGTTCTGGTGGCGAATGTAAGAACCAACCGGGTCCAGTCAGAATATTTTAGTCTTTGTAGGGGGACAAGACAAGGATGTCCGCTCTCCCCACTGCTGTTTGCCCTGGCCATAGAGCCCTTCGCAATGCCCCTTAGGTCATTGATTGTCTGGTGGGGGATAGTGAGGGGGGTGGGGGGGGGGGGAGCATAGGGTCTCACTCTACGCGGACGATTTACTCCTTTATATCACAGACCCGTTGGGGGGTATGGCTGGAATTATGGAGGCACTGGAAAAATTTGGGCGGTTTTCAGGCTACAAGTTAAATATGGGAAAGAGTGAGACGTTTGCGATTCAGGCACGGGGCAGGAAAGGAGATTGTGGGACTTACCTTTTAAAGTGGTGGGGGGGAGTTTCAGGTATCTGGGGATTCAGGTGGCTAAGGTTTGGGACAGTTCCACAAGTTAAATCTGGGTAAAGCGGTCGATCAGATGAAAAGGAATTTCCGCAGGTGGGACATGCTCCCGCTGACACTGGCGGGGAGGGTGCAGACGGTGAAGATGATGATCCTCCTGAGGCTGCTGTTCTTTTCTCAATGTCTCACGATTTTTGTCCCAAAGGCCTTTTTTAGGAAAATGAATACTGTGATCGCGGGTTGTGTGGGGGCTGGTAAAACCCCAAGGGTGAAGAAGGCACTCCTGGAACGGGGTTCGAGGGAGGCCCTCACGGGTTTTATTAACTATTACTGGGCGGCCAACATATTGATGGTCAGGAAGAGGGTAGTGGGGGAGGGGTCGGTTTGGGAGCGAGTAGAGGGGGCATCTTGTAAGGGCATGAGCTTGGAGGCTTTACTAACGGTGCCCCTGCTGTTCTCACCGGCTTGGTACTCCACAAGCCCGGTGGTGGTGGCAGCCCTGAGGGTGTGGGGGCAATGGAGACAGCACATGGGGTGTGGTCACTGATTTGTGATAATCACCGTTTTGCTCCAGGGGGGCTGGGTGTGCTTAGAAGGTGGCAGCGGGCAGGGATGGAGAGATTTGGGGACCTCTTCATTGAGGGTTTCCCGAGCCAGGAGGCATTGGAGGAGGAGTTTGTGTTGCAGGGTGGGAACGGATTTCAGTACCTGCAGGTACGGGACTTTGTTCGGAGGCAGGTTTCAAGCTTTCCTCACCTCCCCGAGGGGACTACAGGATAAGGTGATGTCAAAAATATGAGTTGGGGAGGGGTGGATCTGATGGGAGTGCGAAGGGGTCCCAATCAGAAGAGGAAGAGGAGCCAATCCCGGCCTTCTCCTCCCTGGTGGCCCGAGATGGATTTTGCTGGGATGGAGGGACTCTGAGCCTCCAAAATCAGGTGCATGGGTCAGCACGATATGGCAGGGTTTCTCAGTCAAGCTCGCCTGGAGAGATTCAACCCAGGGGTTCGCCCGGAGGTGACTGCCCTTCATCGACTTCGTTAAGGAAAATTGAACGTCAGCAGTAAGGGGGTGGGGGGAAATGGGGGGCATGATTGTGTAAGACAAGGTTAGGGAGCTTAATATACAGGTAAATCAGGAGATAGGGCGGGAAGGGGGGTAGTAGGGTATGTTATTTTAATGTTTTTGCGTGTCGGCCCGCTCGGTTGTTTAAGAAATGTTAAATTGTTAAACTGTGAAAATTACAAACTCTTCAATAAAATGTTTTCTAAAAAAAAAAAAAAAGAATTTGTATGGATCCCAAAGATCTAAATAAAAACATACGTAGGGAACATTATCTATTCCCAAACGAGAAGAAATTACTTCTGAAATGTCAAATGCGTGAATTTTTACAAAATTAAACGCATCACAAGGTTTTTGGCAAATGCAGCTCAACGACTCCAGCAAGCTACTCTGTACATTTAACACACCCTTTGGAAGGTACTGTTTTAATAGAATGCCCTTGGAGTCATCTCCGCCTCAAAGAGATTTTTCACCGAATTATGGAGCAAATGAAGGAAAATATAGATGGTGTTCGAGTCTATGTGGACGACATCATTATATACCTCTTGCTTCATCTCCAGGCTGTTTGCGGCACTGAGTATGTCCTGATCTGAAGTGTTGCCTTGTCTCCTCCACCAACATGGCGGACCTGGGTGAGAAGAAGGAGAATCCTATGCGTGAACTCCGGATCAGAAAGCTCTGTATGAGGAAGAGCATATTGCAAGGCGAAGGAAGGTATTTCACCAAATACATCAATATGGTTTAAAATTGAACCAGTTTGAATGCACATTTGCTACCTCGTCGTTATTTTTTTAGGTGATACCATCACAGCTAAAGATGTCCGACCGGATGAAGAAAAGATCCATAGAGAAAATGCAGCAACCAAAAGACAAGAAAGCTGTACTTGGATTTGTAAATTTCCTTGGGAAATTCATCTCCAACTTATCTTCAAGGATTGTTGCTCTACAAAACTGGAGTATAAAAAATACTGAGTTGGAGTGGACTCCACGTCATCATGCAGAATGGCTGGACCTCAAAACAGCAATTAATAAAAGCTAAATTTCTTCGATCGAATTAAACCCACAAAAATCTTGACAGACGCAAGTCAAGATGGAATTGATGCAGTCTTACTCCAGCAAGACGACCAGACAAATTGGATTCCTGCAGCATACGCATCTAGAGCGATGACCGCCACAGAGTGCAGGTATGCGCAAATAGAAAAAGAATGTCTAGTACTAATAACAGGCATCACTAAGTTTCATGACTGTGTGTATGGTCTACCCAAGTTCATTGTTGAGACTGATCATCGACCTCGAGTAAATATCATAGAGAAAAGCCTCAATGATATGACACCAAGATTACAGAGAATGCTGATGAAGTTGAAGAGGTATGCTTTTTCTTTAATCTATACTCCTGGCAAGGATCTCTTATTTACAGATACACTTTCAAGATCTATAAATACCGAGAATCTACCGTTTGGCCACTCATTCTGTAGATGATTGATAACTCTAAGCAAGATTACGTCTTTTTGTGTTTCATCCGAAAGGTTCCAGAGATGTAGAGGAAAGGATTGCAAAGATGATTCTGGATAGGAGCGAAAGCAACAGGATAGTTGTTATGGGGGGCTTTAACTTTCCAAATATTGACTGGAAACGCAATAGTTCGAGTACTTTAGATGGGTCCGTTTTTGTCCAATGTGTGCAGCAGGGTTTCCTGACACAGTATGTAGATAGGCTAACGAGAGGCGAGGCCATATTGGATTTGGTACTGGGGAATGAACCAGAACAGGTGTTAGATTTGGAGGTAGGTGAGCACTTTGGTGATAGTGACCACAATTAGATTACGTTTACTTTAGTGATGAAAAGGGATAGGTATATACCACAGGGCAAGAGTTATATCTGGGGGAAAGCAATCATGATGCAAGACTTAGGATGCATCAGATGGAGAGGAAAACTGCAGGGGATGGGCACAATGGAAATGTGGAGCTTGTTCAAGGAACAGCTACTGAGTGTCCTTGATATGTACTGGTCAGGCAGGGAGGAAGTGGTCGAGCAAGGGAACCGTGGTTTACTAAAGCAGTCGAAACACTTGTCAAGAGGAAGAAGGAGGCTTATATAAAGATGAGACTTGAAGGTTCAGTTAGGATGCTCGAGAGTTACAAGTTAGCTAGGAAGGACGTAAAGAGAGAGCTAAGAAGAGCCAGGAGGGGACATGAGAAGTCTTTGGCAGGTAGGATCAAGGATAACCCTAAAGCTATAGATATGTCAGGAATAAAAGAATGACTCGGGTAGAGCAGGGCCAGTCAAGGACAGTAGTGGGAAGTTGTGCGCGGAGTCCGAGGAGATAGGAGAGATGCTAAATGAATATTTTTCGTCAGTATTCACACAGGAAAAAGACAATGTTGTCGAGGAGAATATTGATACAAGACTAGAAGGGCTTGAGGTTCATAAGGACGAGGTGTTAGCAATTCTGGAAAGTGTGCAAATAGATAAGTCCCCTGGGCTGGATTTATCCTAGGATTCTCTGGGAAGCTAGGGAGGAGATTGCTGAGCCTTTGGCTTTGATCTTTAAGTCATCTTTGTCTACAGGAATAGTGCAAGACTGGAGGATAGCAAATGTTGTCCCCTTGTTCAAGAAGGGGAGTAGAGACAATCCCAGTAACTATAGACCAGTGAGCCTCACTTCTGTTGTGGGCAAAATCTTGGAAAGAGAGAGGATGTATAATCATCTGGAAAGGAATAATTTGATTACGGATAGTCAACATGGTTTTGTGAAGGGTAGGTCGTGCCTCACAAACCTTATTGAGTTCTTTGAGAAGGTGACCAAACAGATGGGTGAGGGTAAAGCAGTTGGTGGTGTAAATGGATTTCAGTAAAGCGTTTGATAAGGTTCCCCACGGTAGGCTACTGCAGAAAATACGGAGGCATGGGATTCAGGGTGATTTAGCAGTTTGGATCAGAAATTGGCTCGCTGGAAGAAGACAAAGGGTGGTGGTTGATTGGAAATGTTCAGACTGGAGTCCAGTTATTAGTGGTGTACCACAAGGACCTGTTTTGGGGCCACTGCTTTTTGTCATTTTTATAAATGACCTGGAGGAGGGCGTAGAAGGATGGGTGAGTAAATTTGCAGATGACACTCAAGTCGGTGGAGTTGTAGACAGTGCGGAAGGATGTTACAAGTTACCCATAGATAAGCTGCAGCGCTGGGCTGAGAGGTGGCAAATGGAGTTTAATGCAGAAAAGTGTGAGGTGATTCATTTTGGAAGGAATAACAGGAAGACAGAGTACTGGGCTAATGGTAAGATTCTTGGCAGTGTGGATGAGCAGAGCCACGAGGTCATGTTGCAGCTGTACAAAACTCTGGTGCGGCCGCATTTGGAGTATTACGTGCAATTCTGGTCGCCGCATTATAGGAAGGATGTGGAAGCAGAGGAGATTTACCACAATGTTGCCTGGTATGGAGGGAAGATCTTATGAGGAAAGGCTGAGGGACTGGAGGCTGTTTTCGTTAGAGAGAAGAAGGTTAAGAGGTGACTGAAATGAGGCATACAAGATGATCAGGGGATTGGATAGGGTGGACAGTGAGAGCCTTTTTCCTCGGATGGTAATGTCTAGCATGAGGGGGCATAGCTTTAAATTGAGGGGAGATAGATATAGGACAGATGTCAGAGGTAGGTTCTTTTCTCAGAGAGTAGTAAGGGCGTGGAATGCCCTGCCTGCAACAGTAGTGGACTCGCCAACACTAAGGGCATTCAAATGGTCATTGGATAGACATATGGATGATAAGGGAATAGTGTAGATGGGCTTTAGAGTGGTTTCACAGGTCGGCACAACATCGAGGGCCGAAGGGCCTGTACTGTTCTATGACGTATCTGCTTCGACTTTTCATCTGATGCAGGAAGTGTTTCTCTATGTAACTGCAGTTCAGGTTCTACGTTGTTGATGGATTAAAGTGAGAACAGGCCAGGTTTATCTGACCTCACAGCTAATGCCCTCCATACCAGGCAAAATCCTAGTAAACCGCTTATGTATCCTCTCCAAAGCATCCACATCCTTCTGGTAGTGTGGCGACCAGAATTGTATGCAATATTCCAAATGAGGCCCAACAGTCCTGTACAGCTGCAACAATTTTTATATTCAATGCCCCAAGTGATGAAGGACAGCCTCTTGACCACCTTATCCACATGTGTTGCCACTCTCAGTGATCGGTGGACATGCACGCCCAGATCTTTCTGCCTGTCAATACTTGCAAGAGTTCTACCACTTATGGTGTAATTCCTACATGCATTGGACCTTCCAAAGTAGAACCAAATTTTGCCACGTAGTGTGTGTACAGGGCATATAGTAGGGGGCTAAGTACGCAGCCTTGAGGTCTATTGTGGAGGAGGTGTTGTTGTTCATTCTTACTGATTGTGGTCTGTGGGTCAGAAAGTCGAGGAACCAGTTGCAGAGTGAGGAGCCAAGTTCTAGGTTTTGGTGCTTTGATATAAGCTTGGCTGGGATTATGGTTTTGCGGAGCTGTAGTTAATAAATGTCTGATGTAGGAGTCCTTGTTGTCGAGATGCTCTAGGGATGAGTGTAGGGCCAGGGTGACGGCGTCTGCTGTGGACCTGTTGCGGCAGTATGCGAATTGCAGTGGATCAAGGCATTCTGGGAGTATGGAGATGATGCGCTTCATGGCCAACCTCTCACTTCATTACAACTGAAGTCAGGGCCACCAGACAGTAGTCATTGAGGCACGTTGCCTGGTTCTTCTTTGGCACCGGTATGATGGTGGTGTTCTTGAAGCAGGTGGGGACCGTGGAGCAAAGTAGGGATAAGTCAAAGATGTCCGCGAACATGTCTGCCTGCTGGTCAGCGCAGTCTCTGAGTGCACGACCAGGGATCCCATCCGGACCATCGCCTTCTGAGGGTTCACTTTCAGGAAGGCCAATCTGACTTCGGAAGCTGTGACTGTGGGTATGGGTGGTGTTATGGGCTGCTGGGGCACTCAACAACGGATGGTTGGTTTCCTGCCACAACTGAGCATAGAATGCATTGAGTTCATCGGGGAGGGGTGCGCTGATGCTGAAGATACTGCTCAAGCTTCGCTTTGTAGCCGGTTATGTTGTTTAGGCCTTGCCACAACCGCCAAGAGTCTGTAATGCAAGTCTGTGACTCTAGCTTGGGCTGATATTCACTCTTGGTATCCCGGATGGCTTTTCGGAGGTCATACCTGGGTTCCTTGTATAGGTCAGGGTAGCCGGACTTGACCGTCTCAGACCTGTCCTTCAGTAGGGAGTCAATCTCGCGATTGAGCCATGGTTTCCGGTTGGAGAACGTATGTACTGCTTTCTTTGGCACGCAGTCGTCCACACATTTGCTGAAATCTGTAACAGTGGTGGCATACTCATTTAAATTGGTCACTGAGTTCTTAAATATGGACAAGTCCACTGTCTCCAAGCTGTCACGTAGGAGCTCTTCTGTTTCCTCGGACCACCACAACGTTCTTAGCTGGCTTCTCCCGCTTGAGTTTCTGCTTGTATGCCGGGAGAAGGAGCACCGTATTATGGTCTGATTTCCCAAAGTGCGGTCGGTAATGGAACGTTAGGCGCCCTTGATTTTTGAGTAGCAGTGGTCAGGAGTGTTGTCGCCCCTGGTGGGACAGGAGATGTGCTGGTGGAATTTGCCACTTGAGGTTGGCCTTGTTGAAGTCCCCATCCACTATGAACAAGGCCTCCGGCTGTTCTGTTTCGTTGTTGTTTATAACTGTGTACAGGAAGCACAGCTCTCTGGCACCTACCCAATTGGCAAATGCTCGTCCAGCGCCTTCTTCTGCCTGGAGTGGGACGTAGACCGCTGTCATAACGGTTGCAGTGAACTCACATGGAAGGTAGTTAGGGTGGCACTTCACGATCAAGTATTCCAGGTCTAGGGAATAGCGGAAGGACAAGTGCAGCAGATACCTGGGAACCCCACCATCTGGAAAAGTTCCCCTCCAAGTCATTCACTACCCTGAACTGGAAATATATCGCCGTTCCTTCACTGTCGCTGAGTCAAAATCTGGAGCTCCCTCCCCAACAGCACTGTGTGTGTACCTACACCTCAAGTGTTTCATGAGGCAGCTCCCCACCACCTTCTGCAGGGAAGCTAGAGATGGACATTAAATGCTGGCTTAACCAGCGACGCACAAAACCCATTAATTAATTTAAAAACATTTGGGGTCAAATTTTCACTTCCGGGTCATGTATCCAACGTCATTAAAATTCTCCACAAGACAGCGCAGAGGGAGCCACAGGAACTGTCGAGTGCCTAGTCGCGCTGTATAAAAGGCTCACCTCAAAGCTCGTGGCTCTGTCCCAGTTATAATAAAACATCTTCGCTCCATCTCACCCCACACTCTCACCACGCACTCCCCAAGCCTTATCCATGCTACCTCATGTCCCTCCCATATCCTCATAACCAATCCACGTCCCTCTATTTAAGCTCCACAGCCCCTCATGCCCTCCAGGTAAACGTATGGGCAGCACAGTAGCACAAGTGGATAGCACTGTGGCTTCACAGCGCCAGGGTCTCAGGTTCGATTCCCTGCTGGGTCACTGTCTGTGCGGAATCTGCACGTTCTCCCAGTGTCTGCGTGGGTTTCCTCCGGGTGCTCCGGTTTCCTCCCACAGTCCAAAGACATGCAGATTAGAGGAATTGGCCATGATAAACTGCCCTTAGTGACCAAAAAGGTTATGAGGGGTTGTTGGGTTACGGGGATAGGGTGGAAGTGAGGGCTTAAGTGGGTCGGTGCAGACTCGATGGGCCGAATGGCCTCCTTCTGCACTGGATGTTCTATGCTCTATGCCCCTCAATCAACACCCATGGCCCTTTATACCGCCTATTCCAACTTGGTACCAATGCATGCCCCTCCCCCCCCACCCTCTACCCATTATCCACAGACCCTGCATGCCAACACATGGGCAGGCCTCAGGAGCCAGGCTAGGACAAAATAAAATAAAGTTCTAAATACCTATTACAACTTCACTGTATTAAACAAAATACCCACTAAAATTCCTTCAAGTACTTTGACCCTTATTAAGAATAAACGTTTGAATAAATAGTCCTACATCAAAGACAACCAATCTCTTTATAACCATTCAGAACTGTCAAGCAAACTGTGAATGAAACACTCCCTCACACTTTAAGTTACACTTTAATGGAAGTGATCAAATAGTAATAATTCTGTGATGATAACCCTCAGATTTATGTCAATAAACATCTATTGAAATTGCAAGCACTATTTTGTTCCAAGTCAGTCACACCAGAATATTATTTTCAAAATTTAGAAAGGCAGGGGATTTATTGGCTTGACTGTTCCATAAAACTTTACTACCTTTATTCTTAACAATCCCAAAGTGGTACCTGAACCTCTCCAAAGAATTCCCATACGTTTAGACATTTTCCTCGAATTTGCAAAGCCCACGAATCATGTTTCAGAAACCTCTCATGAAAACAGTTTCTGAGTGAAGTCCACAGCACTTTTAAGTGTCCTCCTGCCTCCATTAAGCATGGATGCATAAGAGAAAAACAGCTTCCCCCCATGGGAAAAACGGTGGGTGCCAGTTTGAGGGCAGGACTTATAGAATTGAGGCTCTGGTGCCGTATGGTGAAGATATGGCGTACTCTCATCTGTGTGAAAATTCAGCTCTTGTAGTTCAACCTCATACCTGAGCATTGGCCAGTTGGGTAGGTGCCAGAGAGCTGTGCTTCCTGTACCCGAGTCAGAGGTCAGCAACACCACGTTGGGAAGGAATAAAACTGGAGACGATGGGGCAGGTCAGAAGAGACCACCTGCTCCTGATGCAGATTGTACCAAGAGCTTCAACAAGAGATATATTAAGGGAACTATGGCAGCCTATCAAATTTATCCAGAGCATGGTTGAGTCACATAGATCAAGGAAGTCCCAAGTATCACTTCTAATCTGATAGCTGAAAACATTCAGGTGTGACAACTTTGCTAGAGAGGGGGAAAAGACAGGGTTTCAGCATCACATTTCTATTCAGTGATTCCCCTTCCCCAATGCACAGCAAAGACAGCAGCTGTGATTACTCTGTCAACAGGGACAGTCTGCCAGCAGAAACATGGGAGGCTCATTAGGTACAGAAGAGCAGCAATATTGGTTAAAATGGTAGCACTCGAACAAAGAATACAGCATAGGAACAGGCCCTTCGGCCCTCCAAGTCTGTCGCAATACCACCCTTGGCAAAAACCCTCTGCACTTCCTTGTGCCGTATCCCTCTATACCCATCCTATCCATGTGTTTGTCAAGATGCTTTTTGAATGCCGTTAATGTAACTGCTTCCACAACCCCCCCTGGCAATGATTTCCAGGCAGTCAACACCCTCTGCATAAAATAAAATTGCCTCCCACATCTCCTCTAAACTTTGCCCCACGGACCTTAAACCTATGCCCCCTGATGACTGACCCCTCCACCTTGGGAAAGAGTGCCTGCGCATCCACTCTATCCATGCCCCTCATAATCTTGTAGACCTCTATCAGGTCACCCTTCAATCTCCGCCTTTCTCATGAAAACAGTCAGAGTCTATGCAGGCTCTTCACATAGCCAACACCCTCCAGAGCAGGCACTGTCCTGGTAATCCTCCTCTGCACCCTCTCCAAAGCCTCCACATCCTTCTGGTAGTGTGGCGACCAGAATTGTGCGCAATATTCCAAGCGCAGCCTTCCCAAGGTTCTATACAACTGTAGCATGACTTGCCATTTTTTATACTCAATGCCCCGTCCAATGAAGGCAAGCATTCCGTATGCTTTCTTGACTACCTGGTCCACTTATGCTGCCACCTTCAAAGATTTGTGGACCTGCATGCCCAGATTTCTCTGACTTTCTATATTCCTAAAGGTTATTCGGGCAGCATGGTAGCACAAGTGGTTAGCACTGTGGCTTCACAGCGCCAGGATCTCAGGTTCGATTCCCCGCTGGGTCACTGTTTGTGCAGAGTCTGCGCGTTCTCCCCGTGTCTGCGTGGGTTTCCTCCGGGTGCTCCGGTTTCCTCCCACAGTCCAAAGATGTGCAGGTTAGGTGGATTGGCCGTGCTAAATTGCCCTTAGTGTCCAAAAAGGATAGGAGGGGTTATTGGGTTACGGGGATAGGGTGGAAGTGAGGGCTTAAGTGGGTCGGTGCAGACTCAATGGGCCGAATGGCCTCCTTCTGCACTGTATGTTCTATGTTTTGCAATTTACGGTATATTACCCTTCTATGTTAGACCTACCAAAATGCATTACCACATATTTGTCCGGATTAAACGCCTTTTGTCATTTCTCTGCCCAAGTCTCCAACCTATCTATGTCCTGCTGTATCTTCTGACAATCCTCAACACTATCTGAACACTCCACCAACCTTGTTGTCATCCGCAAACTTACTAATCAGACCTGCTACAATTTCCTCCAAATCATTTGCGTACATGATAAACAACAGAGGCCCCAGCACAGATTCCCGTGGAACACCACTAGTCACAACCTTCCATTCAGAAAAACACCCTTCTACTGCTACCCTTTGCCTTCTGTGACCGAACCTTTTGGATTTCTTCTGCACTTTCTAAAAAGTGGAATAAAAGAGACAGTCTGAGAATCCAACATGAAAGGGACTCTCCTTCAGTCCCTTCCTGTATTTTTGCTCCTTTCTTGTAATTCCTCTCTCTCCCCTTCCACTCGTACCAATTTCTATCCCCTTGCCGATGAGGAAAGCCCAGTTCCTCACATACATCACTCTCACATACAATCACTCTCCAACTCTTCCCCCCCCCCCCCCACTCCCCCCTCCTCCCATCATGTTCTCCCCATTAGCCCTCCTATCCTTAACCTTCCCCCACCCCCTTCTCTGCACCAGCCCTCCTATCCTTCAAAGAACAAAGAATACAGCACAGGAACAGGCCCTTTGGCCTGCAAATTTGTACCGGTCATGATACTAATCTTGGCCTAAACTCTCAGCCCTTCCTAGTTCTAAATCCCTCTATACCCATCCTATCCATGTATTTGTCAAGATGCCTTTTGAACGCAATTAATGTATCTGCTTCCACAACCTCTTTTGTCACGTTCTCTCCATCAACCCTCCCATCCCGACCCCTTCCCCATCAACTTCTCTCCATCAGCCCTCCTGTCTTCCCTCCCCCTCCCTGTCACTTTCCCTTCATCAGGCCTCCCATCCTTTTCTCCACCTACTTTATTCTGATCTCTTCACCACCCCTCTTATTCTTTCCCCACCCCCCCAACCTCTCTTATTGAGTCATAGGTTAATAGTTAAATTAATGAGACCATTATCATGGTAATGATGCAACTGTAGCATCAGTGGTCACATGAATGAGGGGCTCCAAGAGAGCGGGACACAGAACAGGGCCGGAATTCTCGGTTCGTTGGGATTCTCTGGTCCCGCAGGGAACGCATCCCCACCTGCTGTTTCCCGGCGGCGTGGAGTAGTTTCAATGGAAATTGCCATTGACAGTTGTGGGAGCAGAGAATCCCATCGTCAGCAAACAGCTCATCATCTCCCAATGCTGAGAAACGAGCGGCTGGGAGCCAGGGAATCGCGCACCAGATTTTGTCCTGAATATCATGTGTTCATTATAATGACTTGTAAATAGTGTGAATAAATAGTCTTAGCAAAATAATACCTCCTATCTCAAGTCACTTGCAGAGCTCTCCGAAACACCCTCTTCATCTGGCTTGAATCCTCCCACCTTCTTCTCCTCCAACTCCCTCCCCCACTTTCCACTGCCCCTCCATCAGCCCTCCAACTTACCCCCCAACATTCGGCATTCCCAGATTCCCCCCCCCTCACCCGTTTCTTCTACCCCTTACCCATTTCCTCAGCCTCTCACCTCTACTTCCATTTATATGAACCTTTATTTCAAATCTTTCTTTTCTTGAAATTCAATAGAAATTGCTGTAAACACTAAGGATGTGGGGTGGGATGGAGGGAAATCTCATCCCAGGAGGTTTATCTGAGCACACCGCACTCTGGCATCCTGCCTGTGACTGTGTGCGTAAAGGAACACTTCCTACCTTGCTGGTATAGAAGATGTCTTCCCGCTTCACCGTCCCATCAGCAATCTTTGCCCGAATGGCCTCGCCAACTTCATCTTCATTGCCATACATGAAGGCTCCATCTAAGTGGCGGTACCCAATTTCAATGCCAGCCTTCACAGCTTTTACGGTCTCACCTTTAACAGGCTGTCAAAGCAAGCCACACATCAGAGTTGCGTTCAAAATGTACAACGATATCCATCCACCCGCTCTGACCTCAAACTCCACTTTCGGCTAGGCTTGTCTGTTAAGCCTCTGAAAACTGGGTGATTTCAATTGGTTTATGTGGTGGGGGGAGGGGGGATAGGTCTCCTGTTCCATTTCTATAGGCCTCCATCCCCACTCCAGCACAGAAAGCAGAGAGGATGGAGACGTTCCTTCAGTAGGTCATCCAATTCACAGCTGGAAGGAAGACTGGAGCTAGACAGAGGCCCGGATTTTCCATCAACCCACACGCAGGCTTTTTGATGGCAGAAGAAGATTCCGCCAAAGTCAACGGCCATTTAAGTTACTTGCCAGCTGTCCCATCGGGGAACCAGGAGTAGGTGGTGGGGTCACACCTTCAGCAGGACCAGAAAATCCCAACCAGAGTTTGGGACAGAAGAGAGACACAAAACATAAAAAGATTCTGAAGGGGTTTGACAGGGTAAACATTGACAGGCCAAGTCTCCTAGCTAGGGCACTTGGAACAAGAGGGGTACAGTATTAGGATGAGGGGTCGATCATTTTGTAAAGAAATTATTTCAATCAAAATGTCAGTATTGTGCCAGTGTTCGATCCCGGCTCTGGTTCACTGTCCGTGTGGAGCCTGCACATTCTCCCCGTGTTCGCGTGTGTTTTGCCCCCACAACTCAAAAGATGTGTAGGCTAGGTGGATTGGCCATGGTAAATTGGCCCTTATTGGAAAAATGAATTGGGCACTATAAATTTATTTTTAAAAAGGATTGGGCCCGTAAATGGCGACGTGGACGAAAAATCCCGCAAGAGTCAAAAAATGAGAATGTAGCCGGTGAGATCCCAGCCCACACCCCCGAAAAACATCATTTACATTAATTATAATACCATTCAATAGTTTTCCCGCCATCTGGTCCCCCACATTTAGATCTCCCTCCGGCGAGGTTGACAACAGGTTTTTAAAAATGGGAACCACGCAGAGGGAACCCACGGGGTGGGGGAAAGAGAACCCACGGGGGGGGGGGGGGGAAGAGAACCCACGGGGGGGGGGAGAGAACCCACGGGGGGGGGGGGGAAGAACCCACGGGGGGGCAGAGAACCCACGGGGGGGGCAGAGAACCCACGGGGGGGGGCAGAGAACCCACGGGGGGGGGCAGAGAACCCACGGGGGGGGGGAAGAGAACCCACGGGGGGGGGGGGGAAGAGAACCCACGGGGGGGGGGGAGAAGAGAACCCACGGGGGGGGGGGAAGAGAACCCACGGGGTGGGGAAGAGAACCCACTGGGGGGAGGAGGGGGGAAGAGAAACCATTGGGGGGGGAAAAAGAGAACCCATTGGGGGGGGGGAAAGAGAACCCATTGGGGGGGAAAGAGAACCCATTGGGGGGGGAGAAGAGAACCCATTGCGGGGGGGGTGGGGGGAAGAGATCCCATTGGGGGGGGGGGGAAGAGAACACATTGGGGGGGGAAGGGAACACACTGGGGGGGGCAGAGAACCCATGGGGGGGCAGAGAACCCACGGGGGGGGGGAGAAGAGAACCCACGGGGGGGGGAGAAGAGAACCCACGGGGTGGGGAAGAGAACCCACTGGGGGGAGGAGGGGGGAAGAGAAACCATTGGGGGGGGAAAAAGAGAACCCATTGGGGGGGGGAAAGAGAACCCATTGGGGGGGGAAAGAGAACCCATTGGGGGGGGAAAGAGAACCCATTGGGGGGGGGGGGGAGAAGAGAACCCATTGCGGGGGGGGGTGGGGGGAAGAGATCCCATTGGGGGGGGGAAGAGAACACATTGGGGGGGAAGGGAACACACTGGGGGGGGCAGAGAACCCACGGGGGGGCAGAGAACCCACGGGGGGGGGAGAAGAGAACCCACGGGGGGGGGAGAAGAGAACCCGCGGGGGGGAGGGGGGGGAAGAGAAACCATTGGGGGGGGAAAGAGAACCCATTGGGGGGGGGGGAAGAGAACCCATTGCGGGGGGGTGGGGGGAAGAGATCCCATTAGGGGGGGGAAGAGAACACATTGGGGGGGTGAAGAGAACCCACTGGGGAAGGGGGGGGGAAGAGAACACACTGGGGGAGGGGGGGGAAAGAACCCACTGGGGGAGGGGGGGGGAGAGAATCCACTGGGGGGGGGGGGAGAGAACCCACTGGGGGGGGGGAGAGAACCCACTGGGGGGGGGGAGATAACCCACTGGGGGTGGGGGGTGGGGAGGAGAACCCACTGGGGGGGGGGAGAGAACCCATTGGGGGTGGGGGGTGGGAGAGAACCCACTGGGGGGGTAGGGAAGAGAGACCACTGGGGGGGGGGGAAGAGAACCCACTGGGGGGAAGGGGGGAAGAGAACCCACTGGGGGGAAGGGGGGAAGAGAACCCACTGGGGGGAAGGGGGGAAGAGAACCCACTGGGGGGGGGGGGAAGAGAACCCACGGGGGGGGGAAGAGAAGAACCCACTGGGCTAGGGGGGGGGGAAAGAGAAGAACCCATTGGGGGAGGGGGGAAGAGAACCCCCTGGGGGGTGAGAGAACCCACTGGGAGGGGGGAGAGAACCAGCTGGGGGGGGGGGGGAAGAGAACCCACTGGGGGGGGGGGGGAAGAGATCCCACTGGGGGGGGGGGGGAGAGAACCCAATGGGGGGTGGGGGAAGTGAACCCACTGGGGGGGGGAGAGAACCCACTGGAGGGGGAGAGAACCCACTGGAGGGGGAGAGAACCCACTGGAGGGGGGGGGGAGAGAACCCACTGGGGGGGGGGGAAGAGAACCCACTGGGGGAGGGAGGGAAGAGAAACCATTGGGGGGGGAAAAAGAGAACCCATTGGGGGGGGGAAAGAGAACCCACTGGGGGGGGAGAGAACCCACGGGGGGGGGAGAAGAGAACCCACTGGGGGTGGGGAAGAGAACCACTGGGGGTGGGAAGAGAACCCACTGGGGGGAGGGGGGGGAAGAGAAACCATTGGGGGGGGGAAAGAGAACCCATTGGGGGGGGGAAAAGAACCCATTGCGGGGGGGGTGGGGGGAAGAGATCCCATTGGGGGGGGGGAAAGAGAACACATTGGGGGGGAAGGGAACCACTGGGGGGGGCAGAGAACACACGGGGGGGGCAGAGAACCCACGGGGGGGCAGAGAACCCACGGGGGGGGCAGAGAACCCACGGGGGGGGCAGAGAACCCACGGGGGGCAGAGAACCCACGGGGGGCAGAGAACCCACGGGGGGGCAGAGAACCCACGGGGGGGCAGAGAACCCACGGGGGGGGCAGAGAACCCACGGGGGGGGGCAGAGAACCCACGGGGGGGGGCAGAGAACCCACGGGGGGGTAGAGAAGAGAACCCACGGGGGGGGGGGAGAAGAGAACCCACGGGGTGGGGAAGAGAACCCACTGGGGGGGGAAGAGAAACCATTGGGGGGGGGAAAGAGAACCATTGAGGGGGGAAAGAGAACCCATTGGGGGGGGGGGGAAAGAGAACCCATTGGGGGGGGAAAGAGAACCCATTGGGGGGGGGGTAAGAGAACCCATTGCGGAGGGGGTGGGGGGAAGAGATCCCATTAGGGGGGGGAAGAGAACACATTGGGGGGGGGGGAAAGAGAACCCACTGTGGGGGGGGGAAGAGAACCCACTGGGGGGGGGGGGGGTAGAAGAGAACCCATTGGGGGGGGGGGTAGAAGGGAACCCACTGGGGAGGGGGGGGGGGAGAGAACCCACTGGGGAGGGGGGGGAGAGAACCCACTGGGGGAGGGGGGGGAGAGAACCCAATGGGGGGGGGAAGAGAACCCACTGGGGGGGGGGGGAGAGAACCCACTGGGGGGGGGGGGGGAAGAGAACCCACTGGGGGGGGGGAGAGAACCCACTGGGGGGGGGGGAGAGAACCCACTGGGGGGGGGGAGAGAACCCACTGGGGGGGGGGGGGAAGAGAACCCACTGGGGGGGGGGAAGAGAACCCACTGAGGGGGGAAGAGAACCCACTGAGGGGGGGAAGAGAACCCACTGGGGGGGGGGAAGAGAATCCACTGCGGGGGGGGAAGAGAACCCACTGGGGGGGGGGCAGAGAACCCACTGGGGGGGGGGGGGAAGAGAACCCACTGGGGGGGGGGAAGAGAACCCACTGGGGGGGGAAGAGAACCCACTGGGGGGGGGAAGAGAACCCACTGGGGGGGGGAAGAGAACCCACTGGGGGGGGGGAAGAGAACCCACTGGGGGGGGGAGAGAACCCACTGGAGGGGGGGGAAGAGAACCCACTGGGTTGGAGGGGAAAAGAGAAGAACCCACTGGGCTAGGGGGGGGGGGGGAAGAGAAGAACCCATTGGGGGAGGGGGGGAAAGAGAACCCCCTGGGGGGTGAGAGAACCCACTGGCAGGGGGGAGAGAACCCACTGGGGGGGGGGAGAGAACCAACTGGGGGGAGGGGGGAGGGAGAGAACCCACTGGGGGGGGGGGGAGGGAGAGAACACACTGGGGGGTGTGGGAGAGAACCCACTGTGGGGTGGGGGAGAGAACCCACTGGGGGGTGGGGAGAGAACCGACTGGGGGGGGGGAAGAGAACCCACTGGGGGGGGGGGAGAGAACCCACTGGGGGGGGGGGGGAGAGAACCCACTGGGGGGGGGGAGAAGAGAACCACTGGGGGAGGGGGAGGGAGAGAACCCACTGGGGGGGGGAAGAGAACCCACTGGGGGGGGGGGGGGGAGAACCCACTGGGGGGGGGCAGAGAACTCACTGGGGGGGGGGAGAGAATCCACTGGGGGGGGGAAGAGAATCCACTGGGGGGGGAAGAGAATCCACTGGGGGGGGGGGAAAGAGAACCCACTTGGGGGGGGGGGGGAGAACCCACTGGGGGGGCAGAGAACTCACTGGGGGGGGGGGGAGAGAATCCACTGGGGGGGGAGAGAATCCACTGGGGGGGGGGGAAGAGAACCCACTGGGGGGGGAAGAGAACCCCCTGGGGGGTGAGAGAACCCACTGGCAGGGGGGAGAGAACCCACTGGGGGGGGGGAGAGAACCAACTGGGGGGAGGGGGGAGGGAGAGAACCCACTGGGGGGGGGGGGGGAGGGAGAGAACACACTGGGGGGTGGGGGAGAGAACCCACTGTGGGGTGGGGGAGAGAACCCACTGGGGGGTGGGGAGAGAACCGACTGGGGGGGGGGAAGAGAACCCACTGGGGGGGGGGGGAGAGAACCCACTGGGGGGGGGGGAGAGAACCCACTGGGGGGGGGAGAAGAGAACCCACTGGGGGAGGGGGGAGGGGAGAGAACCCACTGGGGGGGGAAGAGAACCCACTGGGGGGGGGGGAGAACCCACTGGGGGGGGGGGGAGAACCCACTGGGGGGGGGCAGAGAACTCACTGGGGGGGGGGAGAGAATCCACTGGGGGGGGAAGAGAATCCACTGGGGGGGGGAAGAGAATCCACTGGGGGGGGGGGGAAAGAGAACCCACTTGGGGGGGGGGGAGAACCCACTGGGGGGGCAGAGAACTCACTGGGGGGGGGGGGAGAGAATCCACTGGGGGGGGGAGAGAATCCACTGGGGGGGGGGGGAAGAGAACCCACTGGGGGGGGAAGAGAACCCACTGGGGGGGGGGGGGAGAGAACCCACTGGGGGGGGAAGAGAACCCACTGGGGGGGGAAGAGAACCCACTGGGGGGGGAGAAGAGAACCCACTGGGGGAGGGGGGAGGGGAGAGAACCCACCGGGGGGGGGAAGAGAACCCACTGGGGGGGGGAGAGAACCCACTGGGGGGTAGGGAGAACCCACTGGGGGGGGGGGGGAAGAGAACCCCACTGGGGGGGGGGGAAAGAGAACGCACTGGGGGGGGGAAGAGAACGCACTGGGGGGGGGAAGAGAACGCACTGGGGGGGGGGGGAAGAGAACCCACTGTGGGGGGGGGGAAGTGAACCCACTGGGGGGGGGGGGGGGAAGAGAACCCACTGGGGGGGGGGAAGAGAACCCACTGGGGGGGGGAAGAGAACCCACTGGGGGGGGGGAAGAGAACCCACTGGGAGGAGGGGGGGAGAGAAGAACCCACTGGGCTAGGGGGGGGGGGGGGAAGATAAGAACCCATTGGGGGAGGGGGGGGAAAGAGAACCCCCTGGGGTTGAGAGAACCCACTGGGAGGGGGGAGAGAACCTACTGGGGGGGGGGGGGAAGAGAACACACTGGGGGGAGGGAAGAGAACCCACTGGGGAGGAGGGGGGAAGAGAAGAACCCACTGGGGGAGGGGGGAAAGAGAACCCCCTGGGGGGTGAGAGAACCCACTGGGGAGGGGGGAGAGAACCCACTGGGGGGGGGGGGAAAGAGAACACACTGGGGGGGGGGGAAAGAGAACACACTGGGGGGGGGAAGAGAACACACTGGGGGGGGAGAGAACCCACTTGGGGGGGGGGCAGAGAACCCACGGGGGGGGCAGAGAACCCACGGGGGGGGCAGAGAACCCACGGGGGGGGCAGAGAACCCACGGGGGGGGGGCAGAGAACCCACGGGGGGGGGGCAGAGAACCCACGGGGGGGGGCAGAGAACCCACGGGGGGGCAGAGAACCCACGGGGGGGGGAGAAGAGAACCCACGGGGGGGGGGAGAAGAGAACCCACGGGGTGGGGAAGAGAACCCACTGGGGGGGGAAGAGAAACCATTGGGGGGGGAAAGAGAACCCATTGAGGGGGGAAAGAGAACCCATTGGGGGGGGGGAAAGAGAACCCATTGGGGGGGGGAAAGAGAACCCATTGGGGGGGGGGTAAGAGAACCATTGCGGAGGGGGTGGGGGGAAGAGATCCCATTAGGGGGGGAAGAGAACACATTGGGGGTGGGGAAGAGAACCCACTGGGGGGGGGGGAAGAGAACCCACTGGGGGGGGGGTAGAAGAGAACCCATTGGGGGGGGGGTAGAAGGAACCCACTGGGGGAGGGGGGGGGAGAGAACCCACTGGGGAGGGGGGGGAGAGAACCCACTGGGGGAGGGGGGGGGAGAGAACCCACTGGGGGGGGAAGAGAACCCACTGGGGGGGGGGAGAGAACCCACTGGGGGGGGGGGAGAGAACCCACTGGGGGGGGGGAGAGAACCCACTTGGGGGGGGGGGAGAGAACCCACTGGGGGGGGGAAGAGAACCCACTGGGGGGGGGGAAGAGAACCCACTGAGGGGGGGGAAGAGAACCCACTGGGGGGGGGGAAGAGAACCCACTGGGGGGGGAAGAGAACCCACTGGGGGGGGGGGAGAGAACCCACTGGGGGGGGGAAGAGAACCCACTGGGGGGGGGAAGAGAACCCACTGGGGGGGGAAGAGAACCCACTGGGGGGGGGGAAGAGAACCCACTGGGGGGGGGTAAGAGAACCCACTGGGGGGGGGAAGAGAACCCACTGGGGGGGGAGAGAACCCACTGGAGGGGGGGGAAGAGAACCACTGGGTTGGAGGGGGGAAGAGAAGAACCCACTGGGCTAGGGGGGGGGGGAAGAGAAGAACCCATTGGGGGAGGGGGGGAAAGAGAACCCCCTGGGGGGTGAGAGAACCCACTGGCAGGGGGAGAGAACCCACTGGGGGGGGGGGAGAGAACCAACTGGGGGGAGGGGGGAGGGAGAGAACCCACTGGGGGGGGGGGGAGGGAGAGAACCCACTGGGGGGTGGGGGAGAGAACCCACTGGGGGGTGGGGGAGAGAACCCACTGGGGGGTGGGGAGAGAACCGACTGGGGGGGGGGAAGAGAACCCACTGGGGGGGGGGGGAGAGAACCCACTGGGGGGGGGGGGAGAGAACCCACTGGGGGGGGGGGGGAGAAGAGAACCCACTGGGGGAGGGGGGAGGGGAGAGAACCCACTGGGGGGGGGGGGAAGAGAACCCACTGGGGGGGGGAGAACCCACTGGGGGGGCAGAGAACTCACTGGGGGGGGGAGAGAATCCACTGGGGGGGGGGAGAGAATCCACTGGGGGGGGGAAGAGAACCCACTGGGGGGGGGGGAGAAGAGAACCCACTGGGGGGGGAGAGAACCCACTGGGGGGTAGGGAGAACCCACTGGGGGGGGGAAGAGAACCCACTGGGGGGGGGGGAAAGAGAACGCACTGGGGGGGGGGGAAGAGAACGCACTGGGGGGGGGAAGAGAACGCACTGGGGGGGGGGAAGAGAACGCACTGGGGGGGGGGGAAGAGAACCCACTGTGGGGGGGGGGAAGTGAACCCACTGGGGGGGGGAAGAGAACCCACTGGGGGGGGGAAGAGAACCCACTGGGGGGGGGAAGAGAACCCACTGGGGGGGGGGGAAAGAGAACGCACTGGGGGGGGGGGGAAGAGAACGCACTGGGGGGGGGAAGAGAACGCACTGGGGGGGGGGAAGAGAACGCACTGGGGGGGGG
Organism: Scyliorhinus torazame; assembly: GCF_047496885.1. Lineage (NCBI taxonomy): Eukaryota > Metazoa > Chordata > Chondrichthyes > Carcharhiniformes > Scyliorhinidae > Scyliorhinus > Scyliorhinus torazame. The sequence continues at coordinate 6,823 of NW_027309216.1, read as the reverse complement.
GGAAGAGAACCCACTGTGGGGGGGGGGAAGTGAACCCACTGGGGGGGGAAGAGAACCCACTGGGGGGGGGGAAGAGAACCCACTGGGGGGGGAAGAGAACCCACTGGGGAGGAGGGGGAAGAGAAGAACCCACTGGGCTAGGGGGGGGGGGGAAGAGAAGAACCCATTGGGGGAGGGGGGGGAAAGAGAACCCCCTGGGGGTTGAGAGAACCCACTGGGAGGGGGGAGAGAACCCACTGGGGGGGGGGGAAGAGAACACACTGGGGGGAGGGAAGAGAACCCACTGGGGAGGAGGGGGGAAGAGAAGAACCCACTGGGGGAGGGGGGTAAGAGAACCCCCTGGGGGGTGAGAGAACCCACTGGGAGGGGGAAGAGAACCCACTGGGGGGGGGGGAAAGAGAACACACTGGGGGGGGGGGGAAAGAGAACACACTGGGGGGGGGGAGAGAACCAACTGGGGGGAGGGGGGAGGGAGAGAACCCACTGGGGGGGGGGAGGGAGAGAACCCACTGGGGGGTGGGGGAGAGAACCCACTGGGGGGTGGGGGAGAGAACCCACTGGGGGGTGGGGAGAGAACCGACTGGGGGGGGGGGAAGAGAACCCACTGGGGGGGGGGGGGAGAGAACCCACTGGGGGGGGGGAGAGAACCCACTGGGGGGGGGGGGGAGAAGAGAACCCCACTGGGGGAGGGGGGAGGGGAGAGAACCCACTGGGGGGGGGGGAAGAGAACCACTGGGGGGGGGGAGAACCCACTGTGGGGGGGGCAGAGAACTCACTGGGGGGGGGAGAGAATCCACTGGGGGGGGAGAGAATCCACTGGGGGGGGGGGAAGAGAACCCACTGGGGGGGGGGGGAGAACCCACTGGGGGGGGCAGAGAACTCACTGGGGGTGGGGAGAGAATCCACTGGGGGGGGGGAGAGAATCCACTGGGGGGGGGGGGGAAGAGAACCCACTGGGGGGGGGGGGAAGAGAACCCACTGGGGGGGGGGGAGAGAACCCACTGGGGGGGGGGAGAGAACCCACTGGGGGGGGAAGAGAACCCACTGGGGGGGGAGAAGAGAACCCACTGGGGGAGGGGGAGGGGAGAGAACCCACCGGGGGGGGGGGGGGGAAGAGAACCCACTGGGGGGGGAGAGAACCCACTGGGGGGTAGGGAGAACCCACTGGGGGGGGGAAGAGAACCACTGGGGGGGGGGGGAAAGAAAACGCACTGGGGGGGGCGAAGAGAACGCACTGGGGGGGGGAAGGGAACGCACCGGGGGGGGGGGAACAGAACGCACTGGGGGGGGGGAAGAGAACCCACTGTGGGGGGGGGGGGAAGTGAACCCACTGGGGGGGGGGGAAGAGAACCCACTGGGGGGGGGGAAGAGAACCCACTGGGGGGGGGAAGAGAACCCACTGGGAGGAGGGGGGGAAGAGAAGAACCCACTGGGCTAGGGGGGGGGGGGGAGAGAAGAACCCATTGGGGAGGGGGGGAAAGAGAACCCCCTGGGGGTTGAGAGAACCCACTGGGAGGGGGGAGAGAACCCACTGGGGGGGGGGGAAGAGAACACACTGGGGGGAGGGAAGAGAACCCACTGGGGAGGAGGGGGGAAGAGAAGAACCCACTGGGGGAGGGGGAAAGAGAACCCCCTGGGGGGTGAGAGAACCCACTGGAGGGGGGAGAGAACCCACTGGGGGGGGGGAGAGAACCCACTGGGGGGGGGGGGGGGAAAGAGAACACACTGGGGGGGGGGGAAAGAGAACACACTGGGGGGGGAAGAGAACACACTGGGGGGGGAGAGAACCCACTTGGGGGGGGGCGGGAGAGAACCCACTTGGGGGGGTGGTAGAGAACCCACTGGGGGGTGGGAAGAGAACCCACTGGGGGGGGGGGAAGAGAACCCACTAGTGGGGGGGGAAAGAGAACCCACTGGCGGGGGGGGTGGAGAGAACTCGCTGGGGGGGTGGAGAGAACCCACTGGTGGGGGGAAGGGAACCCACTGGGGGGGGGGGGGAGACAACCCACTGGGGGGGGGGGAGACAAACCACTGGGGGGGGGGGACAAACCACTGGGGGGGGGGGGAGACAACCCACTGGGGGGGGGGGGAGACAACCCACTGGGGGGGGGGAGACAACACACTGGGGGGGGGGGAGAGATCGCACTGGGGGGGGGGGGAGAGATCGCACTGGGGGGGGGGGAGAGATCCCACTGGGGGGGGGGAAGAGAACCCATTGGGGGGGGGAAGAGAGAACCCACTGGGGGGGGGAGAGAACCCACTGGGGGGGGGAGAAGAGAACCCACGGGGGGGGGAGAAGAGAACCCACTGGGGTGGGGAAGAGAACCCACTGGGGGGAGGGGGGGGAAGAGAAACCATTGGGGGGGGGGAAAGAGAACCCATTGGGGGGGGGAAGAGAACCCATTGGGGGGGGGGGGAAAGAGAACCCATTGGGGGGGGAAGAGAACCCATTGCGGGGGGGGTGGGGGGAAGAGATCCCATTGGGGGGGGGGGAAAGAGAACACATTGGGGGGGAAGGGAACCCACTGGGGGGGGCAGAGAACCCACGGGGGGGGGCAGAGAACCCACGGGGGGGGGCAGAGAACCCACGGGGGGGCAGAGAACCCACGGGGGGCAGAGAACCCACGGGGGGGGGGCAGAGAACCCACGGGGGGGGGGCAGAGAACCCACGGGGGGGGCAGAGAACCCACGGGGGGGGCAGAGAACCCACGGGGGGGGCAGAGAACCCACGGGGGGGGGCAGAGAACCCACAGGGGGGGCAGAGAACCCACGGGGGGGGAGAAGAGAACCCACGGGGGGGGAGAAGAGAACCCATGGGGGGGGGGGAGAAGAGAACCCACGGGGGGGGGGGGGAGAAGAGAACCCACGGAGTGGGGAAGAGAACCCACTGGGGGGAGGGGGGGGGGAAGAGAAACCATTGGGTGGGGAAAGAGAACCCATTGGGGGGGGGGGGAAAGAGAACCCATTGGAGGGGGGTAAGAGAACCCATTGCGGGGGGGTGGGGGGGAAGAGATCCCATTAGGGGGGGAAGAGAACACATTGGGGGGGGGAAGAGAACCCACTGGGTGGGGGGAAGAGAACCCACTGGGGGGTGATGAAGAGAACCCACTGGGGGAGGGGGGGGGAGAGAACCCACTGGGGGAGGGTGGGGAGAGAACCCACTGGGGGGGGGGGAGAGAACCCACTGGGGGGGGGGAGAGAACCCACTGGGGGGGGGGGAAGAGAACCCACTGGGGGGGGGGGAAGAGAACCCACTGGGGGGGGGGGGAGAGAACCCACTGGGGGGGGGGGGAGAGAACCCACTGGGGGGGGGGGAGAGAACCCACGGGGGGGGGGGAGAGAACCCACTGGGGGGGGGAAGAGAACTCACTGGGGGGGGAGAAGAGAATCCACTGGGGGAGGGGGGAGGGGAGAGAACCCACTGGGGGAGGGGGGAAGAGAACTCACTGGGGGGGGAGGAAGAGAACTCACTGGGGGGGGGGGAAGAGAACTCACTGGGGGGGGAGAAGAGAACCCACTGGGGAAAGGGGGGAGGGGAGAGAACCCACTGGGGGGGGGGGAAGAGAACCCACTGGGGGGGGAAGAGAACCCACTGGGGGGGGGGACGAGAACCCACTGGGGGGGGGGGGGGAAAGAGAACCCACTGGGGGGGGGGGAAAGAGAACCCACTGGGGAGGAGGGGGGAAGAGAAGAACCCACTGGGCTAGGGGAGGGGGAAGAGAAGAACCCATTGGGGGAGGGGGGGGAAGAGAACCCCCTGGGAGGAGAGAGAACCCACTGGGAGGGGGGAGAGAACCAACTGGGGGGGGGGAAAGAACCCACTGCGGGGGGGGGGAAGAGAACCCACTGGGGGGTGGGGGAGAGAACCCACTGGGGGGGGGAGAGAACCCACTGGGGGGGGGGAAGAGAACCCACTGGGGGGGGGGGGAGAGAACCCACTGGGGGGGGCAGAGAACCCACTGGGGGGGTGGAAGAGAATCCACTGGGGGGGGTGGAAGAGAATCCACTGGGGGGGGGGGGGGGAAGAGGACCCACTGGGGAGGAGGGGGGAAGAGAAGAACCCACTGGGGGAGGGGCGAAAGAGAACCCCCTGGGGGTTGAGAGAACCCACTGGGAGGGGGAGAGAACCCACTGGGGGGGGGGAAAGAGAACACACTGGGGGAGGGAAGAGAACCCACTGGGGGGAGGGAAGAGAACCCACTGGGGAGGAGGGGGGAAGAGAAGAACCCACTGGGGGAGGGGGGAAAGAGAACCCCCTGGGGGGTGAGAGAACCCACTGGGAGGGGGGAGAGAACCCACTGGGGCGGGGAAGAGAACACACTGGGGGGGTGGAAGAGAACACACTGGGGGGGTGGAAGAGAACACACTGGGGGGTGGAAGAGAACACACTGGGGGGGTGGAAGAGAACACACTGGGGGGGGGGGGAAGAGAACACACTGGGGGGGGGGGGGAAGAGAACACACCTGGTGGGGGAGAGAACCCACTTGGGGGGGGGGAGAGAACCCACTGGGGGGGGAAGAGAACCCACTGGGGGGGGGGGAAGAGAACCCACTGGGGGGGGGGAAGAGAACCCACTGGTGGGGGGGAAGAGAACCCACTGGGGGGGGGGAAGAGAGAACCCGCTGGGGGAGGGGGGAGAGAACACACTGGGGGGGGGGGAAGAGAACCCACTGGGGGGGGGGAGACAACCCACTGGGGGGGGGGGGGAGACAACCACTGGGGGGGGGGAGACAACCCACTGGGGGGGGGGGGAGACAAACCACTGGGGGGGGGGGAGACAACCCACTGGGGGGGGGGGAGACAACCCACTGGGGGGTGGGAAAGAACCCACTGGGGGGGGAGGAGAGAACCCACTGGGGGGGGAGAGAACCCACTGGGGGGGGGGGAGAGAACCCACTGAGGGGGGGGGAGAGAACCCACTGGGGGGGGGGAAGAGAACCATGAGGGGGGGGAGAGAACCCACTGGGGGGGGGGGGGAAAACCCACTGGGGGGGGGGGGGAGAGAACCCACTGGGGGGGGAAGAGAACCCACTGGGGGGGGAAGAGAGAACCCGCTGGGGGGGGGGGGGAGAGAACACACTGGGGGGGGTGGGAGAGAACCCACTGGGGGGGGGGGAGACAACCCACTGGGGGGGGGGAGACAACCCACTGGGGGGGGAGACAACCCACTGGGCGGGGGAGACAAACCACTGGGCGGGGGGGAGACAATCCACTGGTGGGGAGGAGAGAACCAACTGGGGGGGGGAAGAGAACCACTGGGGGGGGCGAGAGAACCCACTGAGGGGGGGGGGGAAGAGAACCCACTGAGGGGGGGGAGAGAACCCACTGGGGGGGGAGAGAACCCACTGGGGGGGGGGAAGAGAACCCACTGGGGGGGGGAGAGAGAACCCACTGGGGGGGGGAGAGAGAACCCACTGGGGGGGGGAGAGAGAACCCACTGGGGGGGGGGGGAGAGAGAACCCACTGGGGGGGGGGAAAAGAGAACCCACTGGGGTGGGGGGGTAGAAGAGAACCCACTGGGGTGGGGGGTAGAAGAGAACCCACTGGGGTGGGGGTGGGAGAGAACCCACTGGGGGGGTGGGAGAGAACCCACTGGGGGGGGTGGGAGAGTACCCACTGGGGGGGTGGGAGAGTACCCACTGGGGGGGGGGAAGAGAACCCACTGGGTAGGGGGAGAGAACCCACTGGGGGGGTAGGGAGAACCCACTGGGGGGGGGGTAGGGAGAACACACTGGAGGGAGGGGGGAAGAGAACCCACTGGGGGAGGTGGGGAAGAGAAGAACCCACTGGGGGAGGGGGGGGAAGAGAAGAACCCACTGGGGGAGGGGGGTAGAGAACCCACTGGGGGGGGGAAAGATAACCCACTGGCGGTTGGGAGAGAACCCACTGGGGGAGGGGGAAAGAGAACCCACTGGGGGGGGGGGGAGAGAACCCACTGGGAGGGGGGGAAGATAGAACCCACTGGGGGGGGGAAAGAGAAGCCACTGGGGGGGGGGGGAAGAGAACCCACTGGGTGTGGGGAATGAGAACCCACTGGGTGTGGGGGAGAGAACCCACTGGGTGTGGGGGAGAGAACCCACTGGGGAGGGGGAGAGAACCCACTGGGGAGGGGGGACCCACTGGGGGGGGGGGAGAACCCACTGGGGGGGGGGGGGAGAACCCACTGGGGGGGGGGGAAGAGAACCCACTGGGTGGGGGGGAAGAGAACCCACTGGGGGGGGGGGGAAAGAACCCACTGGGGTGGTGGGGAAGAGAAGCCACTGGGGGTGGGGGAGAGAACCCACTGGGGGGGGGGAAGAGAACCCACTGGGGGGGGGGGGAGAACCCACTGGGGGGGGGGGGGAGAACCCACTGGGGGGGGAAGAGAACCCACTGGGGGGGGAAGAGAACCCACTGGGGGGGGGAAGAGAACCCACTGGGGGGGGGGAGAACCCACTGGGGGGGGGGGGGGAAGAACCCACTGGGGGGGGGGAACCCACTGGGGGGGGGAACCCACTGGGGGGGGAAGAGAACCCACTGGGGGGGGGAAGAGAACCCACTGGGGGGGGGGAAGAGAACCCACTGGGGGGGGGGGAAGAGAACCCACTGCGGGGGGGAGAGAACCCACTGCGGGGGGGGGGACCCACTGGGGGGGGGGGGGAAACCCACTGGGTGGGGGTGGAGAGAACCCACTGGGGGGGGGGAGAACCCACTGGGGGGGGGGGAGAACCCACTGGGGGGGGGGGAGAACCCACTGGGGGGGGAAGAGAACCCACTGGGGGGGGAAGAGAACCCACTGGGGGGGGGAGAACCCACTGGGGGGGGGAACCCACTGGGGGGGGGA
>NW_027309215.1:0-46276 GCF_047496885.1 Scyliorhinus torazame | reverse complement strand
CCTCCCCCAGCAGGCCGCGGTCCCCGTCCCCCAGCAGCCACGGTCCCCCTCCCCCAGCAGCCGCGGTCACCCTCCCAGCAGCCGCGGGTCCCCCTCCCCAGCAGCCGCGGTCCCCCCTCCCCAGCACAGCCGCGGTCACCCTCCCCCAGCAGCCGCGGTCCCCCTCCCCCAGCAGCCGCGGTCACCCTCCCCAGCAGCCGCGGTCCCCCTCCCCAGCAGCCGCGGTCCCCCTCCCCAGCAGCCGCGGTCACCCTCCCCCAGCAGCCGCGGTCCCCCTCCCCCAGCAGCCGCGGTCCCCCACCCCCAGCATCTGCGGTCCCCCTCCCCTCCCCCAGCAGCCACGGTCCCCCTACCCCAGCAGCCGCGGTCCCCCTCCCCAGCAGCCGCGGTCCCCCTCCCCCAGCAGCCGCGGTCCCCCTCCCCCAGCAGCCGCGGTCCCCCTCCATCAGCAGCCCCGGTCCCCCTCCCCAGCAGCCTGCGGTCCCCCCGTCCCCAGCAGCCGCGGTCCCCCTCCCCAGCAGCCGCGGTCCCCCTCCCCCATCAGCCGCGGTCCCCCTCCCCCTCCCCAGCAGCCGTGGTCCCCCTCCGCCAACAGCCGCGGCCCACCTCCCATCCCCAGCAGCCACAGTCCCCCTCCCACAGCAGCCGCGGTCCCCCTCCCCCAGCAGCCGCGGTCCCCCCTCCCCCAGCAGCCGTGTCCCCCTTACCCCAGCAGCCGCGGTCCCCCTCCCCCAGCAGAGCCGCGGTCCCCCTCCCCCAGCATCCGCGGTCCCCCTCCCCAGCAGCCGCGGTCCCCCTCCCCAGCAGACACGGTCCCCCACCCCCTCCCCCAGCAGCCGCGGTCCCCCTCCCCAGCAGCCGCGGTCCCCCTCCCCAGCAGCCACGGTCCCCTCCCAGCAGCCGCGGTCCCCCCTCCCCAGCAGCCGCGGTCCCCCTCCCCCAGCAGCCGCGGTCCCCCTCCCCCTCCCCAGCAGCTGTGGTCCCCCTCCCCAGCAGCCGCGGTCCCCACCCCTGCCCAGCAGCCGCGGCCCACCTCCACCAGCAGCCGCGGCCCACCTCCCCTCCCCCAGCAGCCACGGTCCCCTCCCCCAGCAGCCGGGTCCCCTACCCAGCAGGTCGCAGTCCCCCTCCCCTCCCCCAGCAGCCGCGGTCCCCCTCCCCCAGCAGCCGCGGTCCCCCTCCCCAGCAGCCGCGGTCCCCCTCCCCCACCAGCCGCGGTCCCCCTACCCCAGCAGCCACGGTCCCCTCCCCCAGCAGCCGCGGTCCCCCTCCCCCTCCCCCAGCAGCCGCGGTCCCCCTCCCCCAGCAGCCGCGGTCCCCCTCCCCAGCACCCGCAATCCCCCTCCCCTCCCCAGCAGCCGCGGTCCCCCTCCCCAGCAGCCGCGGTCCCCCTCCCCAGCAGCCGCAGTCCCCCTCCCCCTCCCCCAGCAGCCGCGGTCCCCCTCCCCAGCAACCGCGGTCCCCCTCCCCCAGCAACCACGGTCCCCCCTCCACCAGCAGCCGCGGTCCCCCTCCCCAGCAGCCGCGGTCCCCCTCCCCCAGCAGCCGCGGTCCCCCTCCCCTCCCCAGCAGCTGTGGTCCCCCTCCCCAGCAGCAGCGGTCCCCCTCCCCCTGCCCAGAAGCCATGGTCCCCCTCCACCAGCAGCCGCGGCCCCACCTCCCCTCCCCCAGCAGCCGTGGTCCCCCTCCCCAGCAGCCGCGGTCCCCCTCCCCAGCAGTTGCGGTCCCCCTCCCCTCCCCCAGCAGCCGCGGTCCCCCCTTCCCCAGAAGCCGCGGTCCCCCTCCCCCAGCAGCCGTGGTCCCCCTCCCCCTCCCCCAGCAGCCGCGGTCCACCTCCCCCAGCAGCCGCGGTCCCCCTCCCCCAGCAGCCGCGGTCCCCCTCCCCCAGCTGCCGCGGTCCCCCTCCTCAGCAGCCGCGGTCCTCCTCCTTCAGCAGCCGCAGTCCCCCTCCCAGCAGCCGCGGTCCCCCTCCACGAGCAGCCGCGGACCCCCTCCCCAGCAGCTGCGGTCCCCCTCCCCCAGCATCCGCGGTCCCCCTCCCCAGCAGCCGCGGTCCCCCTCCCCCAGCAGCCGCGGTCCCCCTCCCCCTCCCCAGCAGCCGTGGTCCCCCTCCACCAGCAGCCGCGGCCCCCCTCCCTCCCCCAGCAGCCGCGGTCCCCCTCCCCCAGCAGCCGCGGTCCCCCTCCCCCAGCAGCCGCGGTCCCCCTCCCCCAGCAGCCGTGGTCCCCCTTCCCCAGCAGCTGCGGTCCCCCCTCCCAGCAGCCGCGGTCCCCCCTCCCCCAGCAGCCGCGGTCCCCCTCCCCCAGCAGCCGCGGTCCCCCTCCCCCAGCAGCCACGGTCCCCCTCCCCCTCCCCCAGCAGCCGCGGTCCTCCTCGCCAGCAGCCGCGGTCCCCCCTCCCCCAGCAGCCGCGGTCCCCCTCCGCCAGCAGCCGCAGTCCCCTCCCCCAGCAGCCGCGTTCCCCCTCCTCAGCAGCCGCGGTCCCCCTCCCCCAGCAGCCGCGGACCCCTCCCCTCCCCTCCCTCAGCAGCCGCGGTCCCCTTCCCCAGCAGTCGCGGTCCCCCTCCCCCAGCAGCCGCGGTACCCCTCCCCAGCAGCCGCGGTCCCCCTCCCCAGCAGCCGCGGTCCCCCTCCCCCTCTTCCAGCAGCCGCGGTCTCCTCCCCCAGCAGCTGCGGTCCCCCTCCCCCAGCAGCCGCGGTCCCCCTCCCCAGCAGCCGCGGTCCCCCCTCCCCCAGCAGCCGCGGTCCCCCTCCCCCTCCCCAGCAGCCGCGGTCCCCCCTCCCCCTCCCAGCAGCCGCGGTCCCCCTCCCCAGCAGCCGCGGTCCCCCTCCCCTCCCCCAGCAGCCGCGGTCCCCCCTCCCCCTCTTCCAGCAGCCGCGGTCCCCTCCCCCAGCAGCTGCGGTCCCCCCTCCCCAGCAGCCGCGATCCCCTCCCCAGCAGCCGCGTACCCTCCCCCAGCAGCCGCGGTCCCCCCTCCCCAGCAGCCGCGGTCCCCCTCCCCCTCCCCCAGCAGCCGCGGTCCCCCTCCCCCTCTTCCAGCAGCCGCGGTCCCTCCCCCAGCAGCCGCGGTCCCCCTCCCCAGCAGCCGTGGTCCCCCTCCCCCAGCAGCCGCGGTCCCCCTCCCCTGCCCCAGCAGCCGCGGTCCCCCCCTCCCCCAGCAGCTGCGGTCCCCATCCCCAAGCAGCCGCGGTCCCCCTCCCCCAGCAGCCACGGCCCCCCTGCCCCAGCAGCTGCGGTCCCCCACCCCCAGCAGCCGCGGTCCCCCTCCCACTGCAGCCGCGGTGCCCCTCCCCAGAAGCCACGTTCCCCCTCCCCAGCAGCCGCGATCCCCCTCCCCCAGCAGCCGCGGTCCCCCTCCCCCAGCAGCCGCGGTCCCCCTCCCCCTCCCCCAGCAGCCGCGGTCCCCCTCCCCCAGCAGCCGCGGTCCCCCTCCCCCAGCAGCCGCGGTCCCCCTCCCCCTCCCCCAGCAGCCGCGGTCCCCCTCCCCCAGCAGCCGCGGTCTCCCTCCCCAGCAGCCGCGGTCCCCTCCCCCAGCAGCCGCTGTTCCCCTCCCAGCAGCCACGATCCCCCCTCCCCCAGCAGCCGCGGTCCCCCTCCCCCAGCAGCCGTGGTCCCCCTCCCCCAGCAGCCGCGGTCTCCCTCCCCCAGCAGCCGCGGTCCCCCCTCCCCAGCAGCCGCGGACCCCCTCCCCCAGCAGCCGCGGTCCCCTCCCAGCAGCCGTGGTCCCCCTCCCCCAGCAGCCGCGGTCCCCCTCCCCAGCAGCCGCGGTCCCCCTCCCCAGCAGCCGCGGTCCCCCTCCCCAGCAGCCGCGGTCCCCCTCCCCAGCAGCCGCGGTCCCCCTCCCCAGCAGCCGCGGTCCCCCTCCCCCAGCAGCCCGCGGTCCCCCACCCCCAGCATCTGCGGTCCCCCTCCCCTCCCCCAGCAGCCACGGTCCCCCTACCCAGCAGCCGCGGTCCCCCTCCCCAGCAGCCGCGGTCCCCCTCCCCCAGCAGCCGCGGTTCCCCTCCCCATCCACCAGCATCTGCGATTCCCCTCCCCTCCCCCAGCACCTGCGGTCCCCCTCCCCTCCCCCAGCAGCCGCGGTCCCCCTCCCCCTCCCCCAGCATCTGCGGTCCCCCTCCCCCAGAAGCCGCGGTCCCCCTCCCCCAGCAGCCGCGGTCCCCCTCCCCCAGCAGCCGCGGTCCCCCTCCCCCTCCCCCAGCAGCTGCGGTCGGCTTCCCCAACAGCCGCGGTCTCCCTCCCCCAGAAGCCGCGGTCCCCCTCCCCCAGCAGCCGCGGTCCCCCTCCCCCAGCAGCCCGCGGTCCCCCCTCCCCCAGCAGCCGCGGTCCCCCCTCCCCAGCAGCCACGGTCCCCCCTCCCCTCCCCCAGCAGCCCCCGGTCCCCCTCCCCCCTCCCACAGCAGCCGCGGTTCCACTCCCCAAGCAGCCGCGGTCCCCCCCTCCCCCAGCCAGCAGCCGCGGTCCCACTCCCCCAGCAGCCGCGGTCCCCCTCCCCCACCCCCAGCAGCCGCGGTCCCCCTCCCCCTCCACCAGCAGCCGCGGTCCCCTCCCCCAGCAGCCGCGGTCCCCCTCCCCCAGCAGCCGCGGTCCCCCCTCCCGCAGCAGCCGCAGTCCCCCTCCCCCTGCAGCCGCGTTCCCCCTCCCCCAGCAGCCGCGGTCCCCCTCCCCAGCAGCCGCGGTCCCCCCTCCCCAGAAGCCGCGGCCCCCCTCCCCCTGCAGCCGCGTTCCCCCTCCCCCAGAAGCCGCGGTCCCCCTCCTCCAGCAGCCGCGGTCCCCCTCCCCCAGCAGCCGCGGTCCCCCTCCCCTCCCCCAGCAGCCGCAGTCCCCCTCCCCCAGCAGCCCGCGGTCCCCTCCCCCCAGCAGCCGCGGTCCCCGTCCCCCAGCAGCCGCGGTCCCTCTCCCCAGCAGCCGCGGGCCCCCTCCCCCAGCAGCCGCGGTCCCCCTCACCCAGCAGCCGCGGTCTCCCTCCCCCAGCAGCCGCGGTCCCCCTCCCCCTGCAGGCCGCGGTCCCCCTCCCCAGCAGCCGCGGTCCCCCTCCCCAAGCTGCCGCGGTCCCCCCTCCCCCAGCAGCCGCGGACCCTTCCCCCAGCAGCCGCGGTCCCCCTCCCCCAGCAGCCGTGGTCCCCCTCCCCAGCAGCCGCGGTCCCCCTAGCAGCCGCGGTCCCCCCCTCCCCCAGCAGCCGCGGTCCCCCCTCCCCCCAGAGCCGCGGTCCCCCTCCCCTACCCCAGCAGCCGCGGTCCCCCTCCCCAGCAGCCGCAGTCCCCCTCCCCCTCCCCCAGCAGACGCGGTCCCCCTCCACAGCAGCCGCGGCCCCCTCCCAGCAGCCGCGGTCCCCCTCCCCAGCAGCCGCGGTCCCCCTCCCCCAGCAGCCGCGGTCCCCCTCCATCAGCAGCCCCGGTCCCCCCTCCCCAGCAGCTGCCGGTCCCCGTCCCCAGCAGCCGCGGTCCCCCTCCCCAGCAGCCGCGGTCCCCCTCCCCCAGCAGCCGCGGTCCCCCTCCCCCTCCCCAGCAGCCGTGGTCCCCCTCCGCCAACAGCCGCGGCCCCACCTCCCATCCCCCAGCAGCCACAGTCCCCCTCCCACAGCAGCCGCGGTCCCCCTCCCCCAGCAGCCGCTGTCCCCCTCCCCCAGCAGCCGTGGTCCCCCTTACCCAGCAGCCGCGGTCCCCCTCCCCAGCAGCCGCGGTCCCCCTCCCCCAGCATCCGCGGTCCCCCTCCCCAGCAGCCGCGGTCCCCCTCCCCAGCAGACACGGTCCCCCACCCCACCCCTCCCCCAGCAGCCGCGGTCCCCCTCCCCAGCAGCCGCGGTCCCCCTCCCCAGCAGCCACGGTCCCCCTCCCCAGCAGCCGCGGTCCCCCTCCCCAGCAGCCGCGGTCCCCCTCCCCCAGCAGCCGCGGTCCCCCTCCCCTCCCCAGCAGCTGTGGTCCCCCTCCCCCAGCAGCCGCGGTCCCCCTCCCCTGCCCAGCAGCCGCGGCCCACCTCCACCAGCAGCCGCGGCCCACCTCCCCTCCCCCAGCAGCCGCGGTCCCCCTCCCCCAGCAGCCGGGGTCCCCCTCCCCAGCAGTCGCAGTCCCCCTCCCCCCTCCCCCAGCAGCCGCGGTCCCCCTCCCCCAGCAGCCGCGGTCCCCCTCCCCAGCAGCCGCGGTCCCCCTCCCCCACCAGCCGCGGTCCCCCTACCCCAGCAGCCGCGGTCCCCCTCCCCCAGCAGCCGCGGTCCCCCTCCCCTCCCCCAGCAGCCGCGGTCCCCCTCCCCCAGCAGCCGCGGTCCCCCTCCCCAGCAGCCGCAATCACCCTCCCCCTCCCCCAGCAGCGCGGTCCCCCTCCCCCAGCAGCCGCGGTCCCCCTCCCCAGCAGCCGCAGTCCCCCTCCTTCAGCAGCCGCGGTCCCCCTCCCCCAGCAGCCGCGGTCCCCCCTCCACCAGCAGCCGCGGTCCCCCTCCCCAGCAGCTGCGGTCCCCCTCCCCAGCAGCCGCGGTCCCCCCTCCCCAGCAGCCACGGTCCCCCTCCCCCTCCCCCAGCATCCGCGGTCCCCCTCCCCAGCAGCCGCGGTCCCCCTCCCCCAGCAGCGGTCCCGCTCCCCCTCCCCAGCAGCCGTGGTCCCCCTCCACCAGCAGCCGCGGCCCACCTCCCCTCCCCCAGCAGCCGCGGTCCCCTCCCCCAGCAGCCGCGGTCCCCCTCCCCAGCAGCCGCGGTCCACCTCCCCCAGCAGCCGTGGTCCCCCTTCCCCAGCAGCCGCGGTCCCCCCTCCCCCAGCAGCCGCGGTCCCCCTCCCCCAGCAGCCGCGGTCCCCCTCCCCCAGCAGCCGCGGTCCCCCCTCCCCAGCAGCCACGGTCCCCCTCCCCCCTCCCCCAGCAGCCGCGGCCCCCCTCCCCAGCAGCCGCGGTCCCCCTCCCCAGCAGCCACGGTCCCCCTCCCCCAGCAGCCGCGGTCCCCCTCGGCCAGCAGCCGCGGTCCCCCATCCCCCAGCAGCCGCGGTCCCCCTCCCCCAGCAGCCGCGGTCCCCCTCCCAGCAGCCGCGGACCCCTCCCCTCCCCAGCAGCTGTGGTCCCCCTCCCCCAGCAGCCGCGGTCCCCCTCCCCCTGCCCAGCAGCCGTGGTCCCCCTCCACCAGCAGCCGCGGCCCACCTCCCCTCCCCCAGCAGTCGCGGTCCCCCTCCCCTTCCCCCAGCAGCCGCGGTCCCCCCTCCCCAGCAGCCGCGGTCCCCCTCCCCCAGCAGCCGCGGACCCCGTCCCCAGCAGCCGCGGTGCCCCTCCCCCAGCAGCCGCGGTCCCCCTCCCCAGCAGCCGCGGTCCCCATCCCCAGCAGCCGCGGTCCCCCCCCCAGCAGCCGCGGTCCCCCTCCCCCAGCAGCCGCGGTGCCCCTCCCCCAGAAGCCGCGGCCCCCCCTCCCCAGCAGCCGCGGTCCCCCCTCCCCCCAGCAGCCGCGGTCCCCCTCCCCAGCAGCCGCGGTCCCCCTCCCCCATCAGCCGCGGTCCCCCTCCCCAGCAGCCGCGGTGCCCCTCCCCAGGAGCCGCGGTCCCCCCTCCCCCTCCCCCAGCAGACGCGGTCCCCCTCCTCCAGCAGCCGCGGCCCCCCCTACCCCAGCAGCCGCGGTCCCCCCTCCCAGAAGCAGCTGTCCCCCTCCCCAGCAGACGTGGTCCCCCTCCCCCAGCAGCCGCGGTCCCACTCCCCCTTTCCCCAGCAGCCGCGGTCCCCCTCCCCAGCAGCCGCGGTCCCCCTCCCCAGCAGCCGCGGTCCCCCTCCCCCAGTTGCCGCGGTCCCCCTCCCCCAGCAGCCGCGGTCCCCTCCCTCAGCAGCCGCGGTCCCCCTCCCCCAGCAGCCGCGGTCCCCCCTCCCCCAGCAGTCGCGCTCCCCCCCTCCCTTAGCAGCCGCGGTCCCCCTCCCCCAGCAGCCGCGGTCCCCCTCCCCAGCAGGCCGCGGTCCCCCTCCCCCAGCAGCCGCGGTCTCCCTCCCCAGCAGCCGCGGTCACCCTCCCAGCAGCCGCGGTCCCCTCTCCCCCAGCACCCGCTGTCCCCCTCGCCCAGCAGCCCCCGGTCCCCCTCCCCCAGCAGCCGCGGTCCCCCTCCCCCAGCAGCCGCGGTCCCCCTCCCCCAGCAGCCACGGTCCCCCCTCCCCCACCCCCAGCAGCCGCGGTCCCCCTCCCCCAGCAGCCACGGTCCCCCTCACCCAGCAGCTGCGGTCCCCCTCCCCCAGCAGCCGCGGTCCCCTCCCCAGCAGCCACGGTCCCCCACCCCCTCCCCCAAGCAATCCGCGGTCCCCCCTCCCCAGCAGCCGCGGTCCCCCCTCCCCAGCAGCGGTCCCGCTCCCCCTCCCCAGCAGCCGTGGTCCCCCTCCACCAGCAGCCGCGGCCCACCTCCCCTCCCCCAGCAGCCGCGGTCCCCTCCCCCCAGCAGCGCGGTCCCCCTCCCCCAGCAGCCGCGGTCCACCTCCCCCAGCAGCCGTGGTCCCCCCTTCCCCAGCAGCCGCGGTCCCCCTCCCCCAGCAGCCGCGGTCCCCCTCCCCCAGCAGCCGCGGTCCCCCTCCCCCAGCAGCCGCGGTCCCCCTCCCCAGCAGCCACGGTCCCCCTCCCCCTCCCCCAGCAGCCGCGGCCCCCCTCCCCAGCAGCCGCGGTCCCCCTCCCCCAGCAGCCACGGTCCCCCCTCCCCCAGCAGCCGCGGTCCCCCTCGGCCAGCAGCCGCGGTCCCCATCCCCCAGCAGCCGCGGTCCCCCCTCCCCCAGCAGCCGCGGTCCCCCTCCCCCAGCAGCCGCGGACCCCTCCCCTCCCCAGCAGCTGTGGTCCCCCTCCCCCAGCAGCCGCGGTCCCCCTCCCCCTGCCCAGCAGCCGTTGTCCCCCTCCACCAGCAGCCGCGGCCCACCTCCCCTCCCCCAGCAGTCGCGGTCCCCCTCCCCTTCCCCCAGCAGCCGCGGTCCCCCCTCCCCCAGCAGCCGCGGTCCCCCCTCCCCCCAGCAGCCGCGGACCCCGTCCCCAGCAGCCGCGGTGCCCCACCCCCAGCAGCCGCGGTCCCCCTCCCCAGCAGCCGCGGTCCCCATCCCCCAGCAGCCGCGGTCCCCCCCAGCAGCCGCGGTCCCCCTCCCCCCAGCAGCCGCGGTCCCCCCTCCCCCCTCCCCCAGCAGCCGCGGTCCCCCCTCCCCCAGCAGCCGCGGTGCCCCCTCCCCCAGAAGCCGCGGCCCCCCTTCCCCCAGCAGCCGCGGTCCCCCCTCCCCCAGCAGCCGCGGTCCCCCCTCCCCCTCCCCCAGCAGCCGCGTCCCCCTCCCCCAGCAGCCGCGGTGACCCCTCCCCCAGAAGCCGCGGCCCCCATCCCCAGCAGCCGCGGTCCCCCTCCCCAGCAGCCGCGGTCCCCCTCCCCCAGCAGCCGCGGTCCCCCTCCCCCAGCAGCCGCGGTCCCCTCCCTCAGCAGCCGCGGTCCCCCCTCCCCCAGCAGCCGCGGTCCCCCTCCCCCAGCAGTCGCGCTCCCCCCTCCCCCAGCAGCCGCGGTCCCCCCTCCCCCCAGCAGCCGCGGTCCCCCCTCCCCAGCAGCCGCGGTCCCCCTCCCCCAGCAGCCGCGGTCACCCTCCCCAGCAGCCGCGGTCCCCCTCCCCCAGCACCCGCGGTCCCCCTCCCCCAGCAGCCCCGGTCCCCCTCCCCCAGCAGCCGCGGTCCCCCTCCCCCAGCAGCCGCGGTCCCCCTCCCCCAGCAGCCACGGTCCCCCTCCCCCTCCCCAGCAGCCGCGGTCCCCCTCCCCAGCAGCCACGGTCCCCCTCCCCCAGCAGCCGCGGTCCCCCTCCCCCAGCAGCCGCGGACCCCTCCCCAGCAGCCGCGGCCCCCCTCCCCCAGCAGCCACTGTCCCCCCCCCAGCAGCCGCGGTCCCACTCCCCCAGCAAGCGGCCCCCCTCCCCTAGCAGCCGCGGTCCCCCCTCCCCAGCAGCCGCGATCCCCCTCCCCAGCAGCCGTGGTCCCCCTCCCCCAGCAGCCGCGGTCCCCCTCCCCCTCCCCAGCAGCCGCGGTCCCCCTCCCCCAGCAGCCGCGGTCGCCCTCCCCCAGCAGCCGCGGTCCCGATCCCTCTCCCCAGCAGCCGCGGTCCCCCTCCCCCAGCAGCCGCGGTCCCCCTCCCCAGCAGCCGCGGTCCCCCTCCCCCAGCAGCCGCGGTCCCCCTCCCCCCGCAGCCGCGGTCCCCCTCCCCCAGCAGCCGCGGTCCCCCTCCCCCAGCAGCCGCGTCCCCCCTCCCCCCCCAGCAGCCGCGGTCCCCCCTCCCCAGCAGCCGCGGTCACCCTCCCCCAGCAGCCGCGGTCCCCCTCCCCCAGCAGCCGCGGTCCCCCTCCCCCAGCAGCCGCGGTCCCCCTCCCCTCCCCCAGCAGCCGCGGTCCCCCTCCCCAGCAGCCGCGGTCCCCCTCCCCAGCAGCCGCGGTCCCCCCTCCCCCAGCAGCCGCGGTCCCCCTCCCCCAGCAGCCGCGGTCCCCCCTCCCCAGGAGCCGCGGTCCCCCTCCCCCAGCAGCCGCGGTGCCCCTCCCCCAGCAGCCGCTGTCCCCCCTCCCCCTCCCCCAGCAGCCGCGGTCCCCTCCCCCAGCAGCCGTGGTGCCCCCTCCCCAGAAGCCGCGGCCCCCCTCCCCAGCAGCCGCGGTCCCCCTCCCCCAGCAGCCGCGGTCCCCCTCCCCAGCAGCCGCGGTCCCCCTCCCCATCAGCCGCGGTCCCCCTCCCCAGCAGCCGCGGTGCCCCTCCCCAGCAGCCGCGGTCCCCCTCCCCCTCCCCAGCAGACGCGGTCCCCCTCCTCCAGCAGCCGCGGCCCCCCTACCCCAGCAGCCGCGGTCCCCCTCCCAGAAGCAGCTGTCCCCCTCCCCAGCAGACGCGGTCCCCCTCCCCCAGCAGCCGCGGTCCCACTCCCCTTTCCCCAGCAGCCGCGGTCCCCCTCACCAGCAGCCACGGTCCCCCTCCCCAGCAGCCGCGGTCACCCTCCCCAGCAGCCGCGGTCCCCCTCCCCAGCAGCCGCGGTCCCCCTCCCCAGCAGCCGCGGTCACCCTCCCCCAGCAGCCGCGGTCCCCCTCCCCCAGCAGCCGCGGTCCCCCACCCCCAGCATCTGCGGTCCCCCTCCCCTCCCCCAGCAGCCACGGTCCCCCTACCCCAGCAGCCGCGGTCCCCCTCCCCAGCATCCGCGGTCCCCCTCCCCCAGCAGCCGCGGTCCCCCTCCCCCTCCACCAGCATCTGCGATTCCCCTCCCCTCCCCCAGCATCTGCGGTCCCCCTCCCCTGCCCCAGCAGCCGCGGTCCCCCTCCCCCTCCCCCAGCATCTGCGGTCCCCCTCCCCCAGAAGCCGCGGTCCCCCTCCCCCAGCAGCCGCGGTCCCCCACCCCCAGCAGCCGCGGTCCCCCTCCCCCTCCCCCAGCAGCCGCGGTCGGCTTCCCCAACAGCCGCGGTCTCCCTCCCCCAGAAGCCGCGGTCCCCCTCCCCCAGCAGCCGCAGTCCCCCTCCCCCAGCAGCCGCGGTCCCCCTCCCCCAGCAGCCGCGGTCCCCCTCCCCAGCAGCCACGGTCCCCCTCCCCTCCCCCAGCAGCCCCGGTCCCCCTCCCCCTCCCCCAGCAGCCGCGGTTCCACTCCCCAAGCAGCCGCGGTCCCCCTCCCCAGCAGCCGCGGTCCCACTCCCCCCAGCAGCCGCGGTCCCCCTCCCCACCCCCAGCAGCCGCGGTCCCCCTCCCCCTCCACCAGCAGCCGCGGTCCCCTCCCCCAGCAGCCGCGGTCCCCCTCCCCCAGCAGCCGCGGTCCCCCTCCCGCAGCAGCCGCAGTCCCCCTCCCCTGCAGCCGCGTTCCCCCTCCCCCAGCAGCCGCGGTCCCCCTCCCCCAGCAGCCGCGGTCCCCCTCCCCAGAAGCCGCGGCCCCCTCCCCCTGCAGCCGCGTTCCCCCTCCCCCAGAAGCCGCGGTCCCCCTCCTCCAGCAGCCGCGGTCCCCCTCCATCAGCAGCCCCGGTCCCCCCTCCCCAGCAGCTGCGGTCCCCCGTCCCCAGCAGCCGCGGTCCCCCTCCCCAGCAGCCGCGGTCCCCCTCCCCCAGCAGCCGCGGTCCCCCTCCCCCTCCCCAGCAGCCGTGGTCCCCCTCCGCCAACAGCCGCGGCCCACCTCCCATCCCCCAGCAGCCACAGTCCCCCTCCCACAGCAGCCGCGGTCCCCCTTCCCCAGCAGCCGCGGTCCCCCTCCCCCAGCAGCCGTGGTCCCCCTTACCCAGCAGCCGCGGTCCCCCTCCCCCAGCAGCCGCGGTCCCCCTCCCCCAGCATCCGCGGTCCCCCTCCCCAGCAGCCGCGGTCCCCCTCCCCAGCAGACACGGTCCCCCACCCCCTCCCCCAGCAGCCGCGGTCCCCCTCCCCAGCAGCCGCGGTCCCCCTCCCCAGCAGCCACGGTCCCCCTCCCCCAGCAGCCGCGGTACCCCTCCCCAGCAGCCGCGGTCCCCCTCCCCCAGCAGCCGCGGTCCCCCTCCCCTCCCCAGCAGCTGTGGTCCCCCTCCCCCAGCAGCCGCGGTCCCCCTCCCCTGCCCAGCAGCCGCGGCCCACCTCCACCAGCAGCCGCGGCCCACCTCCCCTCCCCCAGCAGCCGCGGTCCCCCTCCCCAGCAGCCGGGGTCCCCCTCCCCAGCAGTCGCAGTCCCCCTCCCCCTCCCCCAGCAGCCGCGGTCCCCCTCCCCCAGCAGCCGCGGTCCCCCTCCCCAGCAGCCGCGGTCCCCCTCCCCCACCAGCCGCGGTCCCCCTACCCCAGCAGCCGCGGTCCCCCTCCCCCAGCAGCCGCGGTCCCCCTCCCCCTCCCCCAGCAGCCGCGGTCCCCCTCCCCCAGCAGCCGCGGTCCCCCTCCCCAGCAGCCGCAATCCCCCTCCCCCAGCAGCCGCGGTCCCCCTCCCCCAGCAGCCGCGGTCCCCCTCCCCAGCAGCCGCAGTCCCCCTCCTTCAGCAGCCGCGGTCCCCCTCCCCCAGCAGCCGCGGTCCCCCTCCACCAGCAGCCGCGGTCCCGCTCCCCAGCAGCTGCGGTCCCCCTCCCCCAGCAGCCGCGGTCCCCCTCCCCAGCAGCCACGGTCCCCCTCCCCTCCCCCAGCATCCGCGGTCCCCCTCCCCAGCAGCCGCGGTCCCCCTCCCCCAGCAGCGGTCCCGCTCCCCCTCCCCAGCAGCCGTGGTCCCCCTCCACCAGCAGCCGCGGCCCACCTCCCCTCCCCCAGCAGCGGCGGTCCCCTCCCCCAGCAGCCGCGGTCCCCCTCCCCCAGCAGCCGCGGTCCACCTCCCCCAGCAGCCGTGGTCCCCCTTCCCCAGCAGCCGCGGTCCCCCTCCCCCAGCAGCCGCGGTCCCCCTCCCCAGCAGCCGCGGTCCCCCTCCCCCAGCAGCCGCGGTCCCCCTCCCCAGCAGCCACGGTCCCCCTCCCCCTCCCCCAGCTGCCGCGGCCCCCCTCCCCAGCAGCCGCGGTCTCCCTCCCCCAGCAGCCACGGTCCCCCTCCCCCAGCAGCCGCGGTCCCCCTCGGCCAGCAGCCGCGGTCCCCATCCCCCAGCAGCCGCGGTCCCCCTCCCCCAGCAGCCGCGGTCCCCCTCCCCAGCAGCCGCGGACCCCTCCCCTCCCCAGCAGCTGTGGTCCCCCTCCCCCAGCAGCCGCGGTCCCCCTCCCCTCCCCCAGCAGCCGTGGTCCCACTCCACGAGCAGCCGCGGCCCACCTCCCCTCCCCCAGCAGCCGCGGTCCCCCTCCCCCAGCAGCCGCGGTCCCCCTCCCCCAGCAGCCGCGGACCCCGTCCCCAGCAGCCGCGGTGCCCCTCCCCCAGCAGCCGCGGTCCCCCTCCCCAGCAGCCGCGGTCCCCATCCCCAGCAGCCGCGGTCCCCCCCAGCAGCCGCGGTCCCCCTACCCCAGCAGCCGCGGTGCCCCTCCCCCAGAAGCCGCGGCCCCCCTCCCCAGCAGCCGCGGTCCCCCTCCCCCAGCAGCCGCGGTCCCCCTCCCCAGCAGCCGCGGTCCCCCTCCCCAGCAGCCGCGGTGCCCCTCCCCAGCAGCCGCGGTCCCCCTCCCCCTCCCCCAGCAGACGCGGTCCCCCTCCTCCAGCAGCCGCGGCCCCCCTACCCCAGCAGCCGCGGTCCCCCTCCCAGAAGCAGCTGTCCCCCTCCCCAGCAGACGCGGTCCCCCTCCCCCAGCAGCCGCGGTCCCACTCCCCTTTCCCCAGCAGCCGCGGTCCCCCTCCCCAGCAGCCACGGTCCCCCTCCCCCAGCACCCGCGGTCCCCCTCCCCCAGCAGCCCCGGTCCCCCTCCCCCAGCAGCCGCGGTCCCCCTCCTCCAGCAGCCGCGGTCCCCCTCCCCCAGCAGCCACGGTCCCCCTCCCCCTCCCCCAGCAGCCGCGGTCCCCCTCCCCCAGCAGCCACGGTCCCCCTCCCCAGCAGCTGCGGTCCCCCTCCCCCAGCAGCCGCGGTCCCCCTCCCCAGCAGCCATGGTCCCCCTCCCCTCCCCCAGCAGCCGCGGTCCCCCTCCCCAGCAGCCGCGGTCCCCCTCCCCCAGCAGCGGTCCCGCTCCCCCTCCCCAGCAGCCGTGGTCCCCCTCCACCAGCAGCCGCGGCCCACCTCCCCTCCCCCAGCAGCCGCGGTCCCCTCCCCCAGCAGCCGCGGTCCCCCTCCCCCAGCAGCCGCGGTCCACCTCCCCCAGCAGCCGTGGTCCCCCTTCCCCAGCAGCCGCGGTCCCCCTCCCCAGCAGCCGCGGTCCCCCTCCCCCAGCAGCCGCGGTCCCCCTCCCCCAGCAGCCGCGGTCCCCCTCCCCAGCAGCCACGGTCCCCCTCCCCCTCCCCCAGCAGCCGCGGCCCCCCTCCCCAGCAGCCGCGGTCCCCCTCCCCCAGCAGCCACGGTCCCCCTCCCCCAGCAGCCGCGGTCCCCCTCGGCCAGCAGCCGCGGTCCCCATCCCCCAGCAGCCGCGGTCCCCCTGCCCCAGCAGCCGCGGTCCCCCTCCCCAGCAGCCGCGGACCCCTCCCCTCCCCAGCAGCTGTGGTCCCCCTCCCCCAGCAGCCGCGGTCCCCCTCCCCCTGCCCAGCAGCCGTGGTCCCCCTCCACCAGCAGCCGCGGCCCACCTCCCCTCCCCCAGCAGTCGCGGTCCCCCTCCCCTTCCCCCAGCAGCCGCGGTCCCCCTCCCCCAGCAGCCGCGGTCCCCCTCCCCCAGCAGCCGCGGACCCCGTCCCCAGCAGCCGCGGTGCCCCTCCCCCAGCAGCCGCGGTCCCCCTCCCCAGCAGCCGCGGTCCCCATCCCCAGCAGCCGCGGTCCCCCCCCCCAGCAGCCGCGGTCCCCCTCCCCCAGCAGCCGCGGTGCCCCTCCCCCAGAAGCCGCGGCCCCCCCTCCCCAGCAGCCGCGGTCCCCCTCCCCCAGCAGCCGCGCTCCCCCTCCCCAGCAGCCGCGGTCCCCCTCCCCATCAGCCGCGGTCCCCCTCCCCAGCAGCCGCGGTGCCCCTCCCCAGCAGCCGCGGACCCCCTCCCCCTCCCCCAGCAGGCGCGGTCCCCCTCCTCCAGCAGCCGCGGCCCCCCCTACCCCAGCAGCCGCGGTCCCCCTCCCAGAAGCAGCTGTCCCCCTCCCCAGCAGACGCGGTCCCCCTCCCCAGCAGCCGCGGTCCCACTCCCCTTTCCCCAGCAGCCGCGGTCCCCCTCCCCAGCAGCCGCGGTCCCCCTCCCCAGCAGCCGCGGTCCCCCTCCCCCAGCAGCCGCGGTCCCCCTCCCCCAGCAGCCGCGGTCCCCTCCCTCAGCAGCCGCGGTCCCCCTCCCCAGCAGCCGCGGTCCCCCTCCCCAGCAGTCGCGCTCCCCCTCCCCCAGCAGCCGCGGTCCCCCTCCCCCAGCAGCCGCGGTCCCCCTCCCCAGCAGCCGCGGTCCCCCTCCCCCAGCAGCCGCGGTCCCCCACCCCAGCAGCCGCGGTCACCCTCCCCAGCAGCCGCGGTCCCCCTCCCCCAGCACCCGCGGTCCCCCTCCCCCAGCAGCCGCGGTCCCCCCTCCCCCAGCAGCCACGGTCCCCCTCCCCCTCCCCCAGCAGCCGCGGTCCCCCTCCCCCAGCAGCCGCGGACCCCTCCCCAGCAGCCGCGGTCCCACTCCCCCAGCAGCCGCGGTCCCCCTCCCACTCCCCAGCAGCCGCGGTCCCCCTCCCCAGCAGCCGCGGTCCCGCTCCCCAGCAGCCGCGGCCCCCCTCCCCCCAGCAGCCACTGTCCCCCCCCAGCAGCCGCGGTCCCACTCCCCCAGCAAGCGGCCCCCCTCCCCTAGCAGCCGCGGTCCCCCTCCCCAGCAGCCGCGGTCCCCCTCCCCAGCAAGCCGTGGTCCCCCTCCCCCAGCAGCCGCGGTCCCCCTCCCCCTGCCCCAGCAGCCGCGGTCCCCCTCCCCCAGCAGCCGCGGTCGCCTTCCCCCAGCAGCCGCGGTCCCGATCCCTCTCCCCAGCAGCCGCGGTCCCCCTCCCCCAGCAGCCGCGGTCCCCTCCCCCAGCAGCCGCGGTCCCCCTCCCCCAGCAGCCGCGGTCCCCCTCCCCCAGCAGCCGCGGTCCCCCTCCCCCTCCCCCAGCAGCCGCGGTCCCCCTCCCCCAGCAGCCGCGGTCCCCCTCCCAGCAGCCGCGGTCCCCCTCCCCAGCAGCCGCGGTCCCCCTCCCCAGCAGCCGCGGTCCCCCTACGCCAGCAGCCGCGGTCCCCCTCCCCCAGAAGCCGCTGTCCCCCTCCCCAGCAGCCGCGGTCCCCCTCCCCCAGCAGCCGCGGTCCCCCTCCCCCAGCAGCCGCGGTCCCCCTCCCCAGCAGTCGCGGTCCCCCTCCCCAGCAGCCGCGGTCCCCCTCCCCCAGCAGTCGCGTCCCCCTCCCCCAGCAGCCGCGGTCCCCCTCCCCCCGCAGCCGCGGTCTCCCTCCCCCAGCAGCCGCGGTCCCCCTCCCCCAGCAGCCGCGTCCCCCTCCCCCCCCAGCAGCCGCGGTTCCCCTCCCCCAGCAGCCGCGGTCACTAGCCCCAGCAGCCGCGGTCCCCCTCCCCAGCAGCCGCGGTCCCCCTCCCCAGCAGCCGCGGTCCCCCTCCCCTCCCCCAGCAGCCGCGGTCCCCCTCCCCAGCAGCTGCGGTCCCCCTCCCCCAGCAGCCGCGGTCCCCCTCCCCAGCAGCCGCGGTCCCCCTCCCCCAGCAGCCGCGGTCCCCCTCCCCCAGGAGCCGCGGTCCCCCTCCCCCAGCAGCCGCGGTCCCCCTCCCCCAGCAGCCGCGGTCCCCCTCCCCTCCCCCAGCAGCCGCGGTCCCCCTCCCCCAGCAGCCGCGGTGCCCCTCCCCCAGAAGCCGCGGCCCCCCTCCCCAGCAGCCGCGGTCCCCCTCCCCAGCAGCCGCGGTCCCCCTCCCCAGCAGCCGCGGTCCCCCCTCCCCATCAGCCGCGGTCCCCCTCCCCAGCAGCCGCGGTGCCCCTCCCCAGCAGCCGCGGTGCCCCTCCCCCTCACCAGCAGCCGCGGTCCCCCTCCTCCAGCAGCCGCGGCCCCCCTACCCCAGCAGCCGCGGTCCCCCTCCCAGAAGCAGCTGTCCCCCCTCCCCAGCAGACGCGGTCCCCCTCCCCCAGCAGCCGCGGTCCCCCTCCCCAGCAGCCGCGGTCCCCCTCCCCCAGCAGCCGCGGTCCCCTCCCTCAGCAGCCGCGGTCCCCCTCCCCCAGCAGCCGCGGTCCCCCTCCCCCAGCAGTCGCGCTCCCCCTCCCCAGCAGCCGCGGTCCCCCTCCCCAGCAGCCGCGGTCCCCCTCCCCAGCAGCCGCGGTCCCCCTCCCCCAGCAGCCGCGGTCCCCCTCCCCAGCAGCCGCGGTCCCCCTCCCCCAGCAGCCGCGGTCCCCCTCCCCCAGCAGCCGCGGTCCCCTCCCTCAGCAGCCGCGGTCCCCCCTCCCCCAGCAGCCGCGGTCCCCCTCCCCCAGCAGTCGCGCTCCCCCTCCCCCAGCAGCCGCGGTCCCCCTCCCCCAGCAGCCGCGGTCCCCCTCCCCAGCAGCCGCGGTCCCCCCTCCCCAGCAGCCGCGGTCCCCCTCCCCAGCAGCCGCGGTCACCCTCCCCAGCAGCCGCGGTCCCCCTCCCCCCAGCACCCGCGGTCCCCCTCCCCCAGCAGCCCCGGTCCCCCTCCCCCAGCAGCCGCGGTCCCCCTCCCCCAGCAGCCGCGGTCCCCCCTCCCCAGCAGCCGCGGTCCCCCTCCCCAGCAGCCGCGGTCCCCCTCCCCCAGCACCCGCGGTCCCCCTCCCCCAGCAGCCCCGGTCCCCCTCCCCCAGCAGCCGCGGTCCCCCTTCCCCCAGCAGCCGCGGTCCCCCTCCCCCAGCAGCCACGGTCCCCCTCCCCCTCCCCCAGCAGCCGCGGTCCCCCTCCCCCAGCAGCCACGGTCCCCCTCCCCCAGCAGCCGCGGTCCCCCTCCCCCAGCAGCCGCGGTCCCCCTCCCCAGCAGCCGCGGTCCCCCTCCCCCAGCAGCCGCGGTACCCCTCCCACTCCCCAGCAGCCGCGGTCCCCCTCCCCAGCAGCCACGGTCCCCCTCCCCCAGCAGCCGCGGTCCCCCTCCCCCAGCAGCCGCGGTCCCCCTCCCCCTCCCCCAGCAGCCGCGGTCCCCCTCCCCAGCAGCCGCGGTCCCGCTCCCCCAGCAGCCGCGGTCCCCCTCCCCAGCAGCCGCGGTCCCCCTCCCCCAGCAGCCGCGGTCCCCCTCCCCCAGGAGCCGCGGTCCCCCCTCCCCAGCAGCCGCGGTCCCCCTCCCCCAGCAGCCGCGGTCCCCCTCCCCCTCCCCCAGCAGCCGCGGTCCCCCTCCCCAGCAGCCGCGGTCCCCCCTCCCCCAGCAGCCGCGGTCCCCCTCCCCAGCAGCCGCGGTCCCCCTCCCCCAGCAGCCGCGGTCCCCCTCCCCAGAAGCCGCGGCCCCCTCCCCCTGCAGCCGCGTTCCCCCTCCCCCAGAAGCCGCGGTCCCCCTCCCCCTCCCCCAGCAGCCGCAGTCCCCCTCCCCCAGCAGCCGCGGTCCCCGTCCCCCAGCAGCCGCGGTCCCTCTCCCCAGCAGCCGCGGGCCCCCTCCCCCAGCAGCCGCGGTCCCCCTCACCCAGCAGCCGCGATCTCCCTCCCCCAGCAGCCGCGGTCCCCCTCCCCCTGCAGCCGCGGTCCCCCTCCCCAGCAGCCGCGGTCCCCCTCCCCAAGCTGCCGCGGTCCCCCTCCCCCAGCAGCCGCGGTCCCTTCCCCCCAGCAGCCGCGGTCCCCCTCCCCCAGCAGCCGCGGTCCCCCTCCCCAGCAGCCGCTGTCCCCCTAGCAGCCGCGGTCCCCCTCCCCCAGCAGCCGCGGTCCCCCTCCCCCAGAGCCGCGGTCCCCCTCCCCTACCCCAGCAGCCGCGGTCCCCCTCCCCAGCAGCCGCAGTCCCCCTCCCCCTCCCCCAGCAGACGCGGTCCCCCTCCCCCAGCAGCCGCGGTCCCCCTCCCCAGCAGCCGCGGTCCTCCTCCCCCAGCAGCCGCGGTCCCCCTCCCCCAGCAGCCGCGGACCCCCTCCATCAGCAGCCGCGGTCCCCCTCCCCAGCAGCTGCGGTCCCCCGTCCCCAGCAGCCGCGGTCCCCCTCCCCAGCAGCCGCGGTCCCCCTCCCCCAGCAGCCGCGGTCCCCCTCCCCCAGCAGCCGCGGTCCCCCTCCCCAGCAGCCGCGGTCCCCCTCCCCCAGCAGCCGCGGTCCCCCTCCCACTCCCCAGCAGCCGCGGTCCCCCTCCCCAGCAGCCGCGGTCCCGCTCCCCAGCAGCCGCGGCCCCCCTCCCCAGCAGCCACTGTCCCCCCCCCAGCAGCCGCGGTCCCACTCCCCCAGCAAGTGGCCCCCCTCCCCTAGCAGCCGCGGTCCCCCTCCCCAGCAGCCGCGGTCCCCCCTCCCCAGCAGCCGTGGTCCCCCTCCCCCAGCAGCCGCGGTCCCCCTCCCCTCCCCCAGCAGCCGCGGTCCCCCTCCCCCAGCAGCCGCGGTCGCCCTCCCCAGCAGCCGCGGTCCCGATCCCTCTCCCCAGCAGCCGCGGTCCCCCTCCCCCAGCAGCCGCGGTCCCCCCTCCCCCAGCAGCCGCGGTCCCCCTCCCCCAGCAGCCGCGGTCCCCCTCCCCCAGCAGCCGCGGTCCCCCTCCCCCTCCCCCAGCAGCCGCGGTCCCCCTCCCCCAGCAGCCGCGGTCCCCCTCCCCCAGCAGCCGCGGTCCCCCCTCCCCAGCAGCCGCGGTCCCCCTCCCCCAGCAGCCGCGGTCCCCCCTCCCCCCAGCAGCCGCGGTCCCCCTCCCCCAGAAGCCGCTGTCCCCCTCCCCCAGCAGCCGCGGTCCCCCTCCCCCAGCAGCCGCGGTCCCCCTCCCCCAGCAGCCGCGGTCCCCCTCCCCCAGCAGTCGCGGTCCCCCTCCCCAGCAGCCGCGGTCCCCCCTCCCCCATCAGTCGCGGTCCCCCTCCCCCAGCAGCCGCGGTCCCCCTCCCCCCGCAGCCGCGGTCCCCCTCCCCCAGCATCCGCGGTCCCCCTACCCCAGCAGCCGCGTCCCCCTCACCCCCCAGCAGCCGCGGTCCCCCTCCCCCAGCAGCCGTGGTCACCCTCCCCCAGCAGCCGCGGTCCCCCTCCCCCAGCAGCCGCGGTCCCCCTCCCCACAGCAGCCGCGGTTCCCCTCCCCCTCCCCCAGCAGCCGCGGTCCCCCTCCCCAGCAGCCGTGGTCCCCCTCCCCCAGCAGCCGCGGTCCCCCTCCCCCAGCAGCCGCGGTCCCCCTCCCCCAGCAGCCGCGGTCCCCCCTCCCCCAGGAGCCGCGGTCCCCCTCCCCCAGCAGCCGCGGTCCCCCTCCCCCAGCAGCCGCGGTCCCCCTCCCCTTCCCCAGCAGCCGCGGTCCCCCTCCCCCAGCAGCCGCGGTCCCCCTCCCCAGCAGCCGCGGTCCCCCCTCCCCCAGCAGCCGCGGTCCCCCTCCCCCAGCAGCCGCGGTCCCCCTCCCCAGAAGCCGCGGCCCCCTCCCCCTGCAGCCGCGTTCCCCCTCCCCCAGAAGCCGCGGTCCCCCTCCCCCTCCCCCAGCAGCCGCAGTCCCCCTCCCCCAGCAGCCGCGGTCCCGCAGTCCCCCTCCCCCTCCCCCAGCAGACGCGGTCCCCCCCCTCCCCCAGCAGCCGCGGTCCCCCCTCCCCAGCAGCCGCAGTCCTCCTCCCCCAGCAGCCGCGGTCCCCCTCCCCCAGCAGCCGCGGACCCCCTCCATCAGCAGCCGCGGTCCCCCCTCCCCAGCAGCTGCGGTCCCCCGTCCCCAGCAGCCGCGGTCCCCCTCCCCAGCAGCCGCGGTCCCCCTCCCCCAGCAGCCGCGGTCCCCCTCCCCCAGCAGCCGCGGTCCCCCTCCCCAGCAGCCGCGGTCCCCCTCCCCCAGCAGCCGCGGTCCCCCTCCCCAGCAGCCGCGGTCCCCCTCCCCAGCAGCCGCGGTCCCCCTCCCCAGCAGCCGCGGTCACCCTCCCCAGCAGCCGCGGTCCCCCTCCCCCAGCACCCGCGGTCCCCCTCCCCCAGCAGCCCCGGTCCCCCTCCCCCAGCAGCCGCGGTCCCCCTCCCCCAGCAGCCGCGGTCCCCCTCCCCAGCAGCCGCGGTCCCCCCTCCCCAGCAGCCGCGGTCCCCCCTCCCCCAGCACCCGCGGTCCCCCTCCCCCAGCAGCCCCGGTCCCCCTCCCCCAGCAGCCGCGGTCCCCCCTCCCCCAGCAGCCGCGGTCCCCCTCCCCCAGCAGCCACGGTCCCCCTCCCCCTCCCCCAGCAGCCGCGGTCCCCCTCCCCCAGCAGCCACGGTCCCCCTCCCCCAGCAGCCGCGGTCCCCCTCCCCCAGCAGCCGCGGTCCCCCCTCCCCAGCAGCCGCGGTCCCCCTCCCCCCACCAGCCGCGGTACCCCCTCCCACTCCCCAGCAGCCGCGGTCCCCCTCCCCAGCAGCCACGGTCCCCCTCCCCCAGCAGCCGCGGTCCCCCCTCCCCCAGCAGCCGCGGTCCCCCTCCCCCTCCCCCAGCAGCCGCGGTCCCCCTCCCCAGCAGCCGCGGTCCCGCTCCCCCAGCAGCCGCGGTCCCCCTCCCCAGCAGCCGCGGTCCCCCTCCCCCAGCAGCCGCGGTCCCCCTCCCCCAGGAGCCGCGGTCCCCCTCCCCAAGCAGCCGCGGTCCCCCTCCCCCAGCAGCCGCGGTCCCCCTCCCCCTCCCCCAGCAGCCGCGGTCCCCCTCCCCAGCAGCCGCGGTCCCCCTCCCCAGCAGCCGCGGTCCCCCTCCCCAGCAGCCGCGGTCCCCCTCCCCCAGCAGCCGCGGTCCCCCTCCCCAGAAGCCGCGGCCCCCTCCCCCTGCAGCCGCGTTCCCCCCTCCCCCAGAAGCCGCGGTCCCCCTCCCCCTCCCCCAGCAGCCGCAGTCCCCCTCCCCCAGCAGCCGCGGTCCCCTCCCCCAGCAGCCGCGGTCCCCGTCCCCCAGCAGCCGCGGTCCCTCTCCCCAGCAGCCGCGGGCCCCCTCCCCCAGCAGCCGCGGTCCCCCTCACCCAGCAGCCGCGATCTCCCTCCCCCAGCAGCCGCGGTCCCCCTCCCCCTGCAGCCGCGGTCCCCCTCCCCAGCAGCCGCGGTCCCCCTCCCCAAGCTGCCGCGGTCCCCCTCCCCCAGCAGCCGCGGTCCCTTCCCCCAGCAGCCGCGGTCCCCCTCCCCCAGAGCCGCGGTCCCCCCTCCCCTACCCCAGCAGCCGCGGTCCCCCTCCCCAGCAGCCGCAGTCCCCCTCCCCCTCCCCCAGCAGACGCGGTCCCCCTCCCCCAGCAGCCGCGGTCCCCCTCCCCAGCAGCCGCGGTCCTCCTCCCCCCAGCAGCCGCGGTCCCCCTCCCCCAGCAGCCGCGGACCCCCCTCCATCAGCAGCCGCGGTCCCCCTCCCCAGCAGCTGCGGTCCCCCGTCCCCAGCAGCCGCGGTCCCCCCTCCCCAGCAGCCGCGGTCCCCCTCCCCCAGCAGCCGCGGTCCCCCTCCCCCAGCAGCCGCGGTCCCCCCTCCCCAGCAGCCGCGGTCCCCCTCCCCCAGCAGCCGCGTCCCCCTCCCACTCCCCAGCAGCCGCGGTCCCCCTCCCCAGCAGCCGCGGTCCCCGCTCCCCAGCAGCCGCGGCCCCCCTCCCCCAGCAGCCACTGTCCCCCCCCAGCAGCCGCGGTCCCACTCCCCCAGCAAGTGGCCCCCCTCCCCTAGCAGCCGCGGTCCCCCTCCCCAGCAGCCGCGGTCCCCCTCCCCAGCAGCCGTGGTCCCCCTCCCCCAGCAGCCGCGGTCCCCCTCCCCCTCCCCCAGCAGCCGCGGTCCCCCTCCCCCAGCAGCCGCGGTCGCCCTCCCCCAGCAGCCGCGGTCCCGATCCCTCTCCCCAGCAGCCGCGGTCCCCCTCCCCCAGCAGCCGCGGTCCCCCTCCCCCCAGCAGCCGCGGTCCCCCTCCCCCAGCAGCCGCGGTCCCCCTCCCCCAGCAGCCGCGGTCCCCCTCCCCCTCCCCCAGCAGCCGCGGTCCCCCTCCCCCAGCAGCCGCGGTCCCCCTCCCCAGCAGCCGCGGTCCCCCTCCCCAGCAGCCGCGGTCCCCCTCCCCCAGCAGCCGCGGTCCCCCCTCCCCCCAGCAGCCGTGGTCCCCCTCCCCCAGAAGCCGCTGTCCCCCCTCCCCCAGCAGCCGCGGTCCCCCCTCCCCCAGCAGCCGCGGTCCCCCTCCCCAGCAGCCGCGGTCCCCCTCCCCCAGCAGTCGCGGTCCCCCTCCCCAGCAGCCGCGGTCCCCCCTCCCCCATCAGTCGCGGTCCCCCTCCCCCCAGCAGCCGCGGTCCCCCTCCCCCCGCAGCCGCGGCCCCCCTCCCCCAGCATCCGCGGTCCCCCTCCCCAGCAGCCGTGGTCACCCTCCCCCAGCAGCCGCGGTCCCCCTCCCCCAGCAGCCGCGGTCCCCCTCCCCCAGCAGCCGCGGTTCCCCTCCCCCCTCCCCCAGCAGCCGCGGTCCCCCTCCCCAGCAGCCGTGGTCCCCCTCCCCCAGCAGCCGCGGTCCCCCTCCCCAGCAGCCGCGGTCCCCCCTCCCCCAGCAGCCGCGGTCCCCCCTCCCCCAGGAGCCGCGGTCCCCCCTCCCCAGCAGCCGCGGTCCCCCTCCCCCAGCAGCCGCGGTCCCCCTCCCCCTCCCCCAGCAGCCGCGGTCCCCCCTCCCCCAGCAGCCGCGGTCCCCCTCCCCAGCAGCCGCGGTCCCCCTCCCCCAGCAGCCGCGGTCCCCCTCCCCCAGCAGCCGCGGTCCCCCTCCCCAGAAGCCGCGGCCCCCTCCCCCTGCAGCCGCGTTCCCCCTCCCCCAGAAGCCGCGGTCCCCCCTCCCCCTCCCCCCAGCAGCCGCAGTCCCCCCCTCCCCCAGCAGCCGCGGTCCCCTCCACCAGCAGCCGCGGTCCCCGTCCCCTACCCCCAGCAGCCGCGGTCCCCTCCCCAGCAGCCGCAGTCCCCCTCCCCCTCCCCCAGCAGACGCGGTCCCCCTCCCCAGCAGCCGCGGTCCCCCTCCCCAGCAGCCGCAGTCCTCCTCCCCCAGCAGCCGCGGTCCCCCTCCCCCAGCAGCCGCGGACCCCCTCCATCAGCAGCCGCGGTCCCCCCTCCCCAGCAGCTGCGGTCCCCCGTCCCCAGCAGCCGCGGTCCCCCTCCCCAGCAGCCGCGGTCCCCCTCCCCCAGCAGCCGCGGTCCCCCTCCCCAGCAGCCGCGGTCCCCCTCCCCAGCAGCCGCGGTCCCCCCTCCCCCAGCAGCCGCGGTCCCCCTCCCACTCCCCAGCAGCCGCGGTCCCCCCTCCCCAGCAGCCGCGGTCCCGCTCCCCAGCAGCCGCGGCCCCCCTCCCCCAGCAGCCACTGTCCCCCCCCAGCAGCCGCGGTCCCACTCCCCCAGCAAGTGGCCCCCCTCCCCTAGCAGCCGCGGTCCCCCTCCCCAGCAGCCGCGGTCCCCCTCCCCAGCAGCCGTGGTCCCCCTCCCCCAGCAGCCGCGGTCCCCCCTCCCCCTCCCCCAGCAGCCGCGGTCCCCCCTCCCCCAGCAGCCGCGGTCGCCCTCCCCCCAGCAGCCGCGGTCCCGATCCCTCTCCCCAGCAGCCGCGGTCCCCCTCCCCCAGCAGCCGCGGTCCCCCTCCCCCAGCAGCCGCGGTCCCCCTCCCCAGCAGCCGCGGTCCCCCCTCCCCAGCAGCCGCGGTCCCCCTCCCCCTCCCCCAGCAGCCGCGGTCCCCCCTCCCCCAGCAGCCGCGGTCCCCCTCCCCCAGCAGCCGCGGTCCCCCTCCCCAGCAGCCGCGGTCCCCCTCCCCAGCAGCCGCGGTCCCCCCTCCCCCAGCAGCCGCGGTCCCCCTCCCGCAGAAGCCGCTGTCCCCCCTCCCCAGCAGCCGCGGTCCCCCTCCCCCAGCAGCCGCGGTCCCCCTCCCCCAGCAGCCGCGGTCCCCCTCCCCCAGCAGTCGCGGTCCCCCCTCCCCAGCAGCCGCGGTCCCCCTCCCCCATCAGTCGCGGTCCCCCTCCCCCAGCAGCCGCGGTCCCCCTCCCCCCGCAGCCGCGGTCCCCCTCCCCCAGCAGCCGCGGTCCCCCCTACCCCAGCAGCCGCGTCCCCCCTCACCCCCCCAGCAGCCGCGGTCCCCCTCCCCAGCAGCCGTGGTCCCCCTCCCCAGCAGCCGCGGTCCCCCTCCCCCAGCAGCCGCGGTCCCCCTCCCCCAGCAGCCGCGGTCCCCCTCCCGCAGGAGCCGCGGTCCCCCTCCCCCAGCAGCCGCGGTCCCCCTCCCCCAGCAGCCGCGGTCCCCCCTCCCCCTCCCCCAGCAGCCGCGGTCCCCCCTCCCCCAGCAGCCGCGGTCCCCCTCCCCAGCAGCCGCGGTCCCCCCCTCCCCAGCAGCCGCGGTCCCCCCTCCCCCAGCAGCCGCGGTCCCCCTCCCCAGAAGCCGCGGCCCCCTCCCCCTGCAGCCGCGTTCCCCCTCCCCCAGAAGCCGCGGTCCCCCCTCCCCCTCCCCCCAGCAGCCGCAGTCCCCCTCCCCCAGCAGCCGCGGTCCCCTCCACCAGCAGCCGCGGTCCCCGTCCCCCAGCAGCCGCGGTCCCTCTCCCCAGCAGCCGCGGGCCCCCTCCCCCAGCAGCCGCGGTCCCCCTCACCCAGCAGCCGTGGTCTCCCTCCCCCAGCAGCCGCGGTCCCCCTCCCCCTGCAGCCGCGGTCCCCCCTCCCCAGCAGCCGCGGTCCCCCCTCCCCAAGCTGCCGCGGTCCCCCTCCCCCAGCAGCCGCGGTCCCTTCCCCCAGCAGCCGCGGTCCCCCTCCCCCAGCAGCCGCGGTCCCCCTCCCCAGCAGCCGCGGTCCCCCTAGCAGCCGCGTTCCCCCTCCCCCAGCAGCCGCGGTCCCCGTCCCCCAGAAGCCGCGGTCCCTCTCCCCAGAAGCCGCGGCCCCCCTCCCCAGCAGCCGCGGTCCCCCTCCCCAGCAGCCGCGGTCCCCCTCCCCAGCAGCCGCGGTCCCCCCTCCCCCATCAGCCGCGGTCCCCCTCCCAGCAGCCGCGGTGCCCCTCCCCAGCAGCCGCGGTCCCCCTCCCCCCTCCCCCAGCAGACGCGGTCCCCCTCCTCCAGCAGCCGCGGCCCCCCTACCCCAGCAGCCGCGGTCCTCCTCCCAGAAGCAGCTGTCCCCCTCCCCAGCAGACGCGGTCCCCCCTCCCCCAGCAGCCGCGGTCCCACTCCCCCTTTCCCCAGCAGCCGCGGTCCCCCTCCTCAGCAGCCGCGGTCCCCCCTCCCCAGCAGCCGCGGTCCCCCCTCCCCCAGCAGCCGCGGTCCCCCTCCCCAGCAGCCGCGGTCCCCCTCCCTCAGCAAGCCGCGGTCCCCCTCCCCCAGCAGCCGCGGTCCCCCCTCCCCCAGCAGTCGCGCTCCCCCTCCCCAGCAGCCGCGGTCCCCCTCCCCCAGCAGCCGCGGTCACCCTCCCCAGCAGCCGCGGTCCCCCTCCCCCAGCAGCCGCGGTCCCCCTCCCCCAGCAGCCGCGGTCACCCTCCCCAGCAGCCGCGGTCCCCCTCCCCCAGCACCCGTGGTCCCCCTCCTCCAGCAGCCACGGTCCCCCTCCCCCAGCAGCCGCGGTCCCCCTCCCCCAGCAGCCGCGGTCCCCCTCCCCCAGCAGCCGCGGTCCCCCTCCCCCAGCAGCCGCGGTCCCCCTCCCACTCCCCAGCAGCCGCGGTCCCCCTCCCCAGCAGCCGCGGTCCCCCTCCCCCAGCAGCCGCGGTCCCCCTCCCCCCAGCAGCCGCGGTCCCCCTCCCCCTCCCCCAGCAGCCGCGGTCCCCCACCCCCAGCAGCCGCGGTCCCCCCTCCCCCAGCAGCCGCGGTCCCCCTCCCCCAGCAGCAGCCGCGGTCCCCCTCCCCCAGCAGCCGCGGTCCCCCTCCCCCAGGAGCCGCGGTCCCCCTCCCCCAGCAGCCGCGGTCCCCCTCCCCCAGCAGCCGCGGTCCCCCCTCGCCCCCTCCCCCAGCAGCCGCGGTCCCCCCTCCCCCAGCAGCCGCGGTCCCCCTCCCCCAGCAGCCGCGGTCCCCCCTCCCCCAGCAGCCGCGGTCCCCCTCCCCCAGCAGCCGCGGTCCCCCTCCCCAGAAGCCGCGGCCCCCTCCCCCTGCAGCCGCGTTCCCCCCTCCCCCAGAAGCCGCGGTCCCCCTCCCCCCTCCCCCAGCAGCCGCAGTCCCCCTCCCCCCAGCAGCCGCGGTCCCCTCCCCCAGCAGCCGCGGTCCCCGTCCCCCAGCAGCCGCGGTCCCTCTCCCCAGCAGCCGCGGGCCCCCTCCCCCAGGAGCCGCGGTCCCCCTCACCCAGCAGCCGCGGTCTCCCTCCCCCAGCAGCCGCGGTCCCCCTCCCCCTGCAGCCGCGGTCCCCCTCCCCAGCAGCCGCGGTCCCCCTCCCCAAGCTGCCGCGGTCCCCCTCCCCCAGCAGCCGCGGTCCCCCTCCCACTCCCCAGCAGCCGCGGTCCCCCTCCCCAGCAGCCGCGGTCCCGCTCCCCAGCAGCCGCGGCCCCCCTCCCCCAGCAGCCACTGTCCCACCCCAGCAGCCGCGGTCCCACTCCCCCAGCAAGCGGCCCCCCTCCCATAGCAGCCGCGGTCCCCCTCCCCAGCAGCCGCGGTCCCCCTCACCAGCAGCCGTGGTCCCCCTCCCCCAGCAGCCGCGGTCCCCCTCCCCCTCCCCCAGCAGCCGCGGTCCCCCTCCCCCAGCAGCCGCGGTCGCCCTCCCCCAGCAGCCGCGGTCCCGATCCCTCTCCCCAGCAGCCGCGGTCCCCCTCCCCCAGCAGCCGTGGTCCCCCTCCCCCAGCAGCCGCGGTCCCCCTCCCCCAGCAGCCGCGGTCCCCCTCCCCCAGCAGCCGCGGTCCCCCTCCCCCTCCCCCAGCAGCCGCGGTCCCCCTCCCCCAGCAGCCGCGGTCCCCCTCCCCCAGCAGCCGCGGTCCCCCTCCCCAGCAGCCGCGGTCCCACTCCCCCAGCAGCCGCGGTCCCCCTCCCCCAGAAGCCGCTGTCCCCCTCCCCCAGCAGCCGCGGTCCCCCTCCCCCAGCAGCCGCGGTCCCCCTCCCCCAGCAGCCGCGGTCCCCCTCCCCCAGCAGTCGCGGTCCCCCTCCCCAGCAGCCGCGGTCCCCCCTCCCCCAGCAGTCGCGGTCCCCCTCCCAGCAGCCGCGGTCCCCCTCCTCCCGCAGCCGCGGTCCCCCTCCCCCAGCAGCCGCGGTCCCCCTCCCCCAGCAGCCGCGTCCCCCTCACCCCCCAGCAGCCGCGGTCCCCCTCCCCCACCAGCCGCGGTCACCCTCCCCCAGCAGCCGCGGTCCCCCTCCCCCAGCAGCCGCGGTCCCCCTCCCCCAGCAGCCGCGGTCCCCCTCCCCCTCCCCCAGCAGCCGCGGTCCCCCTCCCCAGCAGCCGCGGTCCCCCTCCCCCAGCAGCCGCGGTCCCCCTCCCCCAGCAGCCCGCGGTCCCCCTCCCCCAGCAGCCGCGGTCCCCCTCCCCCAGGAGCCGCGGTCCCCCTCCCCCCAGCAGCCGCGGTCCCCCCTCCCCCAGCAGCCGCGGTCCCCCTCCCCCCTCCCCCAGCAGCCGCGGTCCCCCTCCCCCAGCAGCCGCGGTCCCCCTCCCCAGCAGCCGCGGTCCCCCTCCCCCAGCAGCCGCGGTCCCCCACCCCCAGCAGCCGCGGTCCCCCCTCCCCAGAAGCCGCGGCCCCCCTCCCCCTGCAGCCGCGTTCCCCCTCCCCCAGAAGCCGCGGTCCCCCTCCCCCTCCCCCAGCAGCCGCAGTCCCCCTCCCCCAGCAGCCGCGGTCCCCCTCCCCAGCAGCCGCGGGCCCCCTCACCCAGCAGCCGCGGTCTCCCTCCCCCAGGAGCCGCGGTCCCCCCTCCCCCTGCAGCCTTGGTCCCCCTCCCCAGCAGCCGCGGTCCCTCTCCCCAGCAGCCGCGGGCCCCCTCCCCCAGGAGCCTCGGTCCCCCTCACCCAGCAGCCGCGGTCTCCCTCCCCCAGCAGCCGCGGTCCCCCTCCCCCTGCAGCCGCGGTCCCCCTCCCCAGCAGCCGCGGTCCCCCCTCCCCAAGCTGCCGCGGTCCCCCTCCCCCAGCAGCCGCGGTCCCCCTCCCACTCCCCAGCAGCCGCGGTCCCCCTCCCCAGCAGCCGCGGTCCCGCTCCCCAGCAGCCGCGGCCCCCCTCCCCCAGCAGCCACTGTCCCCCGCCAGCAGCCGCGGTCCCACTCCCCCAGCAAGCGGCCCCCCTCCCCTAGCAGCCGCGGTCCCCCTCCCCAGCAGCCGCGGTCCCCCTCCCCAGCAGCCGTGGTCCCCCCTCCCCCAGCAGCCGCGGTCCCCCTCCCTCTCCCCCAGCAGCCGCGGTCCCCCTCCCCCAGCAGCCGCGGTCGCCTCCCCCAGCAGCCGCGGTCCCCGATCCCTCTCCCCAGCAGCCGCGGTCCCCCTCCCCCAGCAGCCGCGGTCCCCCTCCCCCAGCAGCCGCGGTCCCCCTCCCCCAGCAGCCGCGGTCCCCCTCCCCCAGCAGCCGCGGTCCCCCCTCCCCCTCCCCCAGCAGCCGCGGTCCCCCTCCCCCAGCAGCCGCGGTCCCCCCTCCCCCAGCAGCCGCGGTCCCACTCCCCAGCAGCCGTGGTCCCCCTCCCCCAGCAGCCGCGGTCCCCCTCCCCCAGCAGCCGCGGTCCCCCTCCCCAGAAGCCGCTGTCCCCCTCCCCCAGCAGCCGCGGTCCCCCCTCCCCCAGCAGCCGCGGTCCCCCTCCCCAGCAGCCGCGGTCCCCCCTCCCCAGCAGTCGCGGTCCCCCCTCCCCAGCAGCCGCGGTCCCCCTCCCCCAGCAGTCGCGGTCCCCCCTCCCCCAGCAGCCGCGGTCCCCCTCCCCCCGCAGCCGCGGTCCCCCTCCCCAGCAGCCGCGGTCCCCCTCCCCCAGCAGCCGCGTCCCCCTCACCCCCCAGCAGCCGCGGTCCCCCTCCCCCAGCAGCCGCGGTCACCCTCCCCCAGCAGCCGCGGTCCCCCTCCCCCAGCAGCCGCGGTCCCCCTCCCCCAGCAGCCGCGGTCCCCCTCCCCCCTCCCCCAGCAGCCGCGGTCCCCCTCCCCAGCAGCCGCGGTCCCCCTCCCCCAGCAGCCGCGGTGGTCCCCCTCCCCAGCAGCCGCGGTCCCCCTCCCCCAGCAGCCGCGGTCCCCCTCCCCCAGGAGCCGCGGTCCCCCTCCCCAGCAGCCGCGGTCCCCCCTCCCCCAGCAGCCGCGGGTCCCCCTCCCCCTCCCCCAGCAGCCGCGGTCCCCCTCCCCCAGCAGCCGCGGTCCCCCTCCCCAGCAGCCGCGGTCCCCCCTCCCCCAGCAGCCGCGGTCCCCCTCCCCAGCAGCCGCGGTCCCACTCCCCCACCAGCCGCGGCCCCCCTACCCCAGCAGCCGCGGTCCCCCTCCCCCAGCAGCCGCGGTCCCCCTCCCCCTCCCCAGCAGCCGCGGTCCCCCTCCCCCAGCAGCCGCGGTCCCCCTCCCCCAGCAGCCGCAATCCCCCTCCCCCTCCCCCAGCAGCCGCGGTCCCCCTCCCCCAGCAGCCGCGGTCCCCCTCCCCAGCAGCCGCAGTCCCCCTCCTTCAGCAGCCGCGGTCCCCCTCCCCCAGCAGCCGCGGTTCCCCTCCACCAGCAGCCCGGTCCCCCTCCCCAGCAGCTGCGGTCCCCCTCCCCCAGCAGCCGCGGGTCCCCCTCCCCTCACCCAGCATCCGCGGTCCCCCTCCTCAGCAGCCGCGGTCCCCCTCCCCAGCAGCGGTCCCGCTCCACCAGCAGCCGCGGCCCAACTCCCCTCCCCCAGCAGCCGCGGGTCCCCTCCCCCAGCAGCCGCGGTCCCCCTCCCCCAGCAGCCGCGTCCCCCTCCCCCAGCAGCCGTGGTCCCCCTTCCCCAGCAGCCGCGGTCCCCCTCCCCCAGCAGCCGCGGTCCCCCTCCCCCAGCAGCCGCGGTCCCCCTCCCCCAGCAGCCGCGGTCCCCCTCCCTAGCAGCCACGGTCCCCCTCCCCCTCCCCCAGCAGCCGCAGCCCCCCCTCCCCAGCAGCCGCGGTCCCCCTCCCCCAGCAGCCACGGTCCCCCTCCCCAGCAGCCGCGGTCCCCCTCGGCCAGCAGCCGCAGTCCCCATCCCCAGCAGCCGCGGTCCCCCTCCCCCAGCAGCCGCGGTCCCCCTCCCCAGCAGCCGCGGACCCCTCCCCTCCCCAGCAGCTGTGGTCCCCCTCCCCCAGCAGCCGCGGTCCCCCTCCCCAGCAGCCGCGGTCCTCCTCCCCCAGCAGCCGCGGTCCCCCTCCCCCAGCAGCCGCGGACCCCCTCCATCAGCAGCCGCGGTCCCCCTCCCCAGCAGCTGCGGGTCCCCCGTCCCCCCAGCAGCCGCGGTCCCCCTCCCCAGCAGCCGCGGTCCCCCTCCCCCAGCAGCCGCGGTCCCCCCTCCCCAGCAGCCGCGGTCCCCTCCCCAGCAGCCGCGGTCCCCTCCCCCAGCAGCCGCGGTCCCCCTCCCACTCCCCAGCAGCCGCGGTCCCCCTCCCCAGCAGCCGCGGTCCCGCTCCCCAGCAGCCGCGGCCCCCCCTCCCCCCCAGCAGCCATTGTCCCCCCCCCAGCAGCCGCGGTCCCACTCCCCCAGCAAGCGGCCCCCCTCCCCTAGCAGCCGCGGTCCCCCTCCCCAGCAGCCGCGGTCCCCCTCCCCAGCAGCCGTGGCCCCCCTCCCCAGCAGCCGCGGTCCCCCTCCCCTCCCCCAGCAGCCGCGGTCCCCCTCCCCCAGCAGCCGCGGTCGCCCCTCCCCAGCAGCCGCGGTCCCGATCCCTCTCCCAGCAGCCGCGGTCCCCCTCCCCCAGCAGCCGCGGTCCCCCTCCCCCAGCAGCCGCGGTCCCCCTCCCCCCAGCAGCCGCGGTCCCCCCTCCCCTCCCCCAGCAGCCGCGGTCCCCCTCCCCAGCAGCCGCGGTCCCCCCTAGCAGCCGCGGTCCCCCTCCCCCAGCAGCCGCGGTCCCCCTCCCCCAGAGCCGCGGTCCCCCTCCCCTACCCCAGCAGCCGCGGTCCCCCTCCCCAGCAGCCGCAGTCCCCCTCCCCCTCCCCCAGCAGACGCGGTCCCCATCCCCCAGCAGCCGCGGTCCCCCCTCCCCAGCAGCCGCGGTCCCCCTCCCCCAGCAGCCGCGGTCCCCCTCCCCCCAGCAGCCGCGACCCCCCTCCATCAGCAGCCGCGGTCCCCCTCCCCAGCAGCTGCGGTCCCCCGTCCCAGCAGCCGCGGTCCCCCTCCCCAGCAGCCGCGGTCCCCCTCCCCCAGCAGCCGCGGTCCCCCCTCCCCCTCCCCAGCAGCCGTGGTTCCCCTTCCCCAGCAGCCGCGGTCCCCCTCCCCCAGCAGCCGCGGTCCCCCCTCCCCCAGCATCCGCGGTCCCCCTCCCCCAGCAGCCGCGGTCCCCCCTCCCCAGCAGCCACGGTCCCCCACCCCCTCCCCCAGCAGCCGCGGGTCCCCCTCCCCAGCAGCCGTGGTCCCCCTCCCCAGCAGCCACGGTCCCCCTCCCCCAGCAGCCGCGGTCCCCCTCCCAGCAGCCGCGGTCCCCCTCCCCCAGCAGCCGCGGTCCCCCTCCCCTCCCCAGCAGCTGTGGTCCCCCTCCCCCAGCAGCCGCGGTCCCCCTCCCCTGCCCAGCAGCTGCGGCCAACCTCCACCAGCAGCCGCGGCCCACCTCCCCTCCCCCAGCAGCCGCGGTCCCCCTCCCCCAGCAGCCGGGGTCCCCCTCCCCAGCAGTCGCAGTCCCCCTCCCCCTCCCCAGAAGCCGCTGTCCCCCTCCCCCATCAGCCGCGGTCCCCCTCCCCCAGCAGCCGCGGTCCCCCTCCCCAGCAGCCGCGGTCCCCCTCCCCCAGCAGTCGCGGTCCCCCTCCCCAGCAGCCGCGGTCCCCCTCCCCATCAGTCGCGGTCCCCCTCCCCCAGCAGCCGCGGTCCCCCTCCCCCCGCAGCCGCGGTCCCCCTCCCCCAGCAGCCGCGGTCCCCCTACCCCAGCAGCCGCGTCCCCCTCACCCCCCAGCAGCCGCGGTCCCCCCTCCCCCAGCAGCCGCGGTCACCCTCCCCCAGCAGCCGCGGTCCCCCTCCCCCAGCAGCCGCGGTCCCCCTCCCCAGCAGCCGCGGTTCCCCCTCCCCCTCCCCCAGCAGCCGCGGTCCCCCTCCCCAGCAGCCGCGGTCCCCCTCCCCCAGCAGCCCGCGGTCCCCCTCCCCCAGCAGCCGCGGTCCCCCTCCCCCAGCAGCCGCGGTCCCCCTCCCCCAGGAGCCGCGGTCCCCCTCCCCCAGCAGCCGCGGTCCCCCTCCCCCAGCAGCCGCGGTCCCCCTCCCCCTCCCCCAGCAGCAGCGGTCCCCCTCCCCCAGCAGCCGCGGTCCCCCTCCCCAGCAGCCGCGGTCCCCCTCCCCCAGCAGCCGCGGTCCCCCCCTCCCCCAGCAGCCGCGGTCCCACTCCCCAGAAGACGCGGCCCCCTCCCCCTGCAGCCGCGTTCCCCCTCCCCCAGAAGCCGCGGTCCCCCTCCCCCTCCCCCAGCAGCCGCAGTCCCCCTCCCCCAGCAGCCGCGGTCCCCTCCACCAGCAGCCGCGGTCCCCGTCCCCCAGCAGCCGCGGTCCCTCTCCCCAGCAGCCGCGGGCCCCCTCCCCCAGCAGCCGCGGTCCCCTCACCCAGCAGCCGCGGTCTCCCTCCCCCAGCAGCCGCGGTCCCCCTCCCCCTGCAGCCGCGGTCCCCCTCCCCAGCAGCCGCAGTCCCCCTCCCCAAGCTGCCGCGGTCCCCCTCCCCCAGCAGCCGCGGTCCCTTCCCCCAGCAGCCGCGGTCCCCCCTCCCCCAGCAGCCGCGGTCCCCCTCCCCAGCAGCCGCGGCCCCCCTAGCAGCCGCGGTCCCCCTCCCCCAGCAGCCGCGGTCCCCGTCCCCCAGAAGCCGCGGTCCCTCTCCCCAGAAGCCGCGGCCCCCCCTCCCCAGCAGCCGCGGTCCCCCTCCCCCAGCAAGCCGCGGTCCCCCTCCCCAGCAGCCGCGGTCCCCCCTCCCCCATCAGCCGCGGTCCCCCTCCCCAGCAGCCGCGGTGCCCCTCCCCAGCAGCCGCGGTCCCCCTCCCCCTCCCCCAGCAGACGCGGTCCCCCTCCTCCAGCAGCCGCGGCCCCCCTACCCCAGCAGCCGCGGTCCTCCTCCCAGAAGCAGCTGTCCCCCTCCCCAGCAGACGCGGTCCCCCTCCCCCAGCAGCCGCGGTCCCACTCCCCTTTCCCCAGCAGCCGCGGTCCCCCTCCTCAGCAGCCGCGGTCCCCCTCCCCAGCAGCCGCGGTCCCCCTCCCCCAGCAGCCGCGGTCCCCCTCCCCAGCAGCCGCGCGGTCCCCCCTCCCCTCAGCAGCCGCGGTCCCCCTCCCCCAGCAGCCGCGGTCCCCCCTCCCCCAGCAGTCGCGCTCCCCCTCCCCCAGCAGCCGCGGTCCCCCTCCCCCAGCAGCCGCGGTCCCCCTCCCCAGCAGCCGCGGTCCCCCTCCCCCAGCAGCCGCGGTCCCCCTCCCCAGCAGCCGCGGTCACCCTCCCCAGCCAGCCGCGGTCCCCCTCCCCCAGCACCCCGTGGTCCCCCTCCCCCAGCAGCCCCGGTCCCCCTCCCCCAGCAGCCGCGGTCCCCCTCCCCCAGCAGCCGCGGTCCCCCCTCCCCCAGCAGCCACGGACCCCCTCCCCGCCTCCCCCAGCAGCCGCGGTCCCCCTCCCCCAGCAGCCCACGGTCCCCCCTCCCCCAGCAGCCGCGGTCCCCCTCCCCCAGCAGCCGCGGTCCCCCTCCCCAGCAGCCGCGGTCCCCCTCCCCCAGCAGCCGCGGTCCCCCTCCCACTCCCCAGCAGCCGCGGTCCCCCTCCCCAGCAGCCGCGGTCCCCCTCCCCCAGCAGCCGCGGTCCCCCCTCCCCCCAGCAGCCGCGGTCCCCCTCCCCTCCCCCCAGCAGCCGCGGTCCCCCACCCCAGCAGCCGCGGTCCCCCTCCCCCAGCAGCCGCGGTCCCCCTCCCCCAGCAGCCGCGGTCCCCCTCCCCCAGCAGCCGCGGTCCCCCCTCCCCCAGGAGCCGCGGTCCCCCTCCCCCAGCAGCCGCGGTCCCCCTCCCCCAGCAGCCGCGGTCCCCCTCCCCCTCCCCCAGCAGCCGCGGTCCCCCTCCCCCAGCAGCCGCGGTCCCCCTCCCCAGCAGCCGCGGCCCCCCTCCCCCAGCAGCCGCGGTCCCCCTCCCCCAGCAGCCGCGGTCCCCCCTCCCCCAGAAGCCGCGGCCCCCTCCCCCTGCAAGCCGCGTTCCCCCTCCCCCAGAAGCCGCGGTCCCCCTCCCCTCCCCAGCAGCCGCAGTCCCCCTCCCCAGCAGCCGCGGTCGCCCTCCCCCAGCAGCCGCGGTCCCCGTCCCCCAGCAGCCGCGGTCCCTCTCCCCAGCAGCCGCGGGCCCCCTCCCCCAGGAGCCGCGGTCCCCCTCACCCAGCAGCCGCGGTCTCCTCCCCCAGCAGCCGCGGTCCCCCTCCCCCTGCAGCCGCGGTCCCCCTCCCCAGCAGCCGCGGTCCCCCTCCCCAAGCTGCCGCGGTCCCCCTCCCCCAGCAGCCGCGGTCCCCCTCCCACTCCCCAGCAGCCGCGGTCCCCCACCCCAGCAGCCGCGGTCCCGCTCCCCAGCAGCCGCGGCCCCCCTCCCCCAGCAGCCACTGTCCCCCCCCCAGCAGCCGCGGTCCCATTCCCCCAGCAAACGGCCCCCCTCCCATAGCCAGCCGCGGTCCCCCTCCCCAGCAGCAGCGGTCCCCCCTCCCAGCAGCCGTGGTCCCCCTCCCCCAGCAGCCGCGGTCCCCCTCCCCCTCCCCCAGCAGCCGCGGTCCCCCTCCCC
Source organism: Scyliorhinus torazame (assembly GCF_047496885.1). NCBI lineage: Eukaryota > Metazoa > Chordata > Chondrichthyes > Carcharhiniformes > Scyliorhinidae > Scyliorhinus > Scyliorhinus torazame. Next base: position 10,198 of record NW_027309215.1, on the reverse strand, counting down.
CAGCAGCCGCGGTCGCCCTCACCCAGCAGCCGCGGTCCCGATCCCTCTCCCCAGCAGCCGCGGTCCCCCTCCCCCAGTAGCCGCGGTCCCCCTCCCCCAGCAGCCGCGGTCCCCCTCCCCAGCAGCCGCGGTCCCCCTCCCCAGCAGCCGCGGTCCCCCTCCCCCTCCCCCAGCAGCCGCGGTCCCCCTCCCCCAGCAGCCGCGGTCCCCCTCCCCCAGCAGCCGCGGTCCCCCTCCCCAGCAGCCGCGGTCCCCCTCCCCAGCAGCCGCGGTCCCCCTCCCCCAGAAGCCGCTGTCCCCTCCCCCAGCAGCCGCGGTCCCCCTCCCCCAGCAGCCGCGGTCCCCCTCCCCCAGCAGCCGCGGTCCCCCTCCCCCAGCAGTCGCGGTCCCCCTCCCCAGCAGCCGCGGTCCCCCTCCCCCAGCAGTCGCGGTCCCCCTCCCCCAGCAGCCGCGGTCCCCCTCCCCCCGCAGCCGCTGTCCCCCTCCCCCAGCAGCCGCGGTCCCCCTCCCCCAGCAGCCGCGTCCCCCTCACCCCCCAGCAGCCGCGGTCCCCCTGCCCCAGCAGCCGCGGTCACCCTCCCCCAGCAGCCGCGGTCCCCCTCCCCCAGCAGCCGCGGTCCCCCTCCCCCAGCAGCCGCGGTCCCCCTACCCCTCCCCCAGCAGCGGCGGTCCCCCCTCCCCAGCAGCCGCGGTCCCCCTCCCCCAGCAGCCGCGGTCCCCCTCCCCCAGCAGCCGCGGTCCCCCTCCCCCAGCAGCCGCGGTCCCCCCTCCCCCAGGAGCCGCGGTCCCCCTCCCCCAGCAGCCGCGGTCCCCCTCCCCCAGCAGCCGCGGTCCCCCTCCCCCTCCCCCAGCAGCCGCGGTCCCCCCTCCCCCAGCAGCCGCGGTCCCCCTCCCCAGCAGCCGCGGTCCCCCCTCCCCCAGCAGCCGCGGTCCCCCACCCCCAGCAGCCGCGGTCCCCCCTCCCCAGAAGCCGCGGCCCCCTCCCCCTGGAGCCGCGTTCCCCCCTTCCCCAGAAGCCGCGGTCCCCCTCCCCCTCCCCCAGCAGCCGCAGTCCCCCTCCCCCAGCAGCCGCGGTCCCCCTCCCCAGCAGCCGCGGGCCCCCTCACCCAGCAGCCGCGGTCTCCCTCCCCCAGGAGCCGCGGTCCCCCTCCCCCTGCAGCCGTGGTCCCCCTCCCCAGCAGCCGCGGTCCCTCTCCCCAGCAGCCGCGGGCCCCCTCCCCCAGGAGCCGCGGTCCCCCTCACCCAGCAGCCGCGGTCCTCCCTCCCCCAGCAGCCGCGGTCCCCCTCCCCCTGCAGCCGCGGTCCCCCTCCCCAGCAGCCGCGGTCCCCCTCCCAAGCTGCGCGGTCCCCCTCCCCCCAGCAGCCGCGGTCCCCCTCCCACTCCCCAGCAGCCGCGGTCCCCCTCCCCAGCAGCCGCGGTCCCGCTCCCCAGCAGCCGCGGCCCCCTCCCCCAGCAGCCACTGTGCCCCGCCAGCAGCCGTGGTCCCACTCCCCCAGCAAGCGGCCCCCTCCCCTAGCAGCAGCGGTCCCCCTCCCCAGCAGCCGCGGTCCCCCTCCCCAGCAGCCGTGGTCCCCCTCCCCCAGCAGCCGCGGTCCCCCTCCCTCTCCCCCAGCAGCCGCGGTCCCCCTCCCCCAGCAGCCGCGGTCGCCCTCCCCCCAGCAGCCGCGGTCCCCGATCCCTCTCCCCAGCAGCCGCGGTCCCCCTCCCCCAGCAGCCACGGTCCCCCTCCCCCAGCAGCCGCGGTCCCCCTCCCCCAGCAGCCGCGGTCCCCCCTCCCCCAGCAGCCGCGGTCCCCCTCCCCCTCCCCCAGCAGCCGCGGTCCCCCTCCCCCAGCAGCCGCGGTCCCCCTCCCCCAGCAGCCGCGGTCCCACTCCCCAGCAGCCGTGGTCCCCCTCCCCCAGCAGCCGCGGTCCCCCTCCCCCAGCAGCCGCGGTCCCCCTCCCCAGAAGCCGCTGTCCCCCTCCCCCAGCAGCCGCGGTCCCCCCTCCCCAGCAGCCGCGGTCCCCCTCCCCCAGCAGCCGCAGTCCCCCTCCCCCAGCAGTCGCGGTCCCCCTCCCCAGCAGCCGCGGTCCCCCCTCCCCCAGCAGTCGCGGTCCCCCTCCCCCCAGCAGCCGCGGTCCCCCTCCCCCCGCAGCCGCGGTCCCCCTCCCCCAGCAGCCGCGGTCCCCCTCCCCCAGCAGCCGCGTCCCCCTCACCCCCCAGCAGCCGCGGTCCCCCTCCCCCAGCAGCCGCGGTCACCCTCCCCCAGCAGCCGCGGTCCCCCCTCCCCCAGCAGCCGCGGTCCCCCCTCCCCCAGCAGCCGCGGTCCCCCTCCCCCTCCCCCAGCAGCCGCGGTCCCCCTCCCAGCAGCCGCGGTCCCCCTCCCCAGCAGCCGCGGTCCCCCCTCCCCCAGCAGCGCGCGGTCCCCCCTCCCCCAGCAGCCGCGGTCCCCCTCCCCCAGGAGCCGCAGTCCCCCTCCCCAGCAGCCGCGGTCCCCCTCCCCCAGCAGCCGCGGTCCCCCTCCCCTCCCCAGCAGCCGCGGTCCCCCTCCCCCAGCAGCCGCGGTCCCCCCCTCCCCCCAGCAGCCGCGGTCCCCCCTCCCCCAGCAGCCGCGGTCCCCCCTCCCCCAGCAGCCGCGGTCCCACTCCCCCACCAGCCGCGGCCCCCCTACCCCAGCAGCCGCGGTCCCCCTCCCCCAGCAGCCGCGGTCCCCCTCCCTCCCCCAGCAGCCGCGGTCCCCCTCCCCCAGCAGCCGCGGTCCCCCTCCCCAGCAGCCGCAATCCCCCTCCCCCTCCCCCAGCAGCCGCGGTCCCCCTCCCCCAGCAGCCGCGGTCCCCCTCCCCAGCAGCCGCAGTCCCCCTCCTTCAGCAGCCGCGGTCCCCCTCCCCCAGCAGCCGCGGTCCCCTCCACCAGCAGCCCGGTCCCCCTCCCCAGCAGCTGCGGTCCCCCTCCCCCAGCAGCCGCGGTCCCCCCTCCCTCCCCCAGCATCCGCGGTCCCCCTCCTCAGCAGCCGCGGTCCCCCTCCCCAGCAGCGGTCCCGCTCCACCACAGCCGCGGCCCAACTCCCCTCCCCCAGCAGCCGCGGTCCCCCTCCCCCAGCAGCCGCGGTCCCCCTCCCCCAGCAGCCGCGGTCCCCCTCCCCCGGCAGCCGTGGTCCCCCTTCCCCAGCAGCCGCGGTCCCCCTCCCCAGCAGCCGCGGTCCCCCTCCCCCAGCAGCCGCGGTCCCCCTCCCCCAGCAGCCGCGGTCCCCCTCCCTAGCAGCCACGGTCCCCCTCCCCCTCCCCCAGCAGCCGCAGCCCCCCTCCCCAGCAGCCGCGGTCCCCCTCCCCCAGCAGCCACGGTCCCCCTCCCCCAGCAGCCGCGGTCCCCCTCGGCCAGCAGCCGCAGTCCCCCATCCCCCAGCAGCCGCGGTCCCCCTCCCCCAGCAGCCGCGGTCCCCCCCTCCCCAGCAGCCGCGGACCCCCTCCCCTCCCCAGCAGCTGTGGTCCCCCTCCCCCAGCAGCCGCGGTCCCCCTCCCCAGCAGCCGCGGTCCTCCTCCCCCAGCAGCCGCGGTCCCCCTCCCCCAGCAGCCGCGGACCCCCTCCATCAGCAGCCGCGGTCCCCCTCCCCAGCAGCTGCGGTCCCCCGTCCCCAGCAGCCGCGGTCCCCCTCCCCAGCAGCCGCGGTCCCCCTCCCCCAGCAGCCGCGGTCCCCCCTCCCCCAGCAGCCGCGGTCCCCCTCCCCCAGCAGCCGCGGTCCCCCTCCCCCAGCAGCCGCGGTCCCCCTCCCACTCCCCAGCAGCCGCGGTCCCCCCTCCCCAGCAGCCGCGGTCCCGCTCCCCAGCAGCCGCGGCCCCCCCTCCCCCCAGCAGCCACTGTCCCCCCCCAGCAGCCGCGGTCCCACTCCCCCAGCAAGCGGCCCCCCTCCCCCTAGCAGCCGCGGTCCCCCTCCCCAGCAGCCGCGGTCCCCCCTCCCCAGCAGCCGTGGCCCCCCCTCCCCAGCAGCCGCGGTCCCCCTCCCCTCCCCCAGCAGCCGCGGTCCCCCTCCCCCAGCAGCCGCGGTCGCCCTCCCCCAGCAGCCGCGGTCCCGATCCCTCTCCCCAGCAGCCGCGGTCCCCCTCCCCCAGCAGCCGCGGTCCCCCTCCCCCAGCAGCCGCGGTCCCCCTCCCCCAGCAGCCGCGGTCCCCCTCCGCCTCCCCAGCAGCCGCGGTCCCCCTCCCCAGCAGCCGCGGTCCCCCTAGCAGCCGCGGTCCCCCTCCCCCAGCAGCCGCGGTCCCCCTCCCCCAGAGCCGCGGTCCCCCTCCCCTACCCCAGCAGCCGCGGTCCCCCCTCCCCAGCAGCCCGCAGTCCCCCTCCCCCTCCCCCAGCAGACGCGGTCCCCATCCCACAGTAGCCGCGGTCCCCCTCCCCAGCAGCCGCGGTCCCCCTCCCCCAGCAGCCGCGGTCCCCCTCCCCCAGCAGCCGCGGACCCCCTCCATCAGCAGCCGCGGTCCCCCTCCCCAGCAGCTGCGGTCCCCCGTCCCCAGCAGCCGCGGTCCCCCCTCCCCAGCAGCCGCGGTCCCCCTCCCCCAGCAGCCGCGGTCCCCCCTCCCCCTCCCCAGCAGCCGTGGTTCCCCTTCCCCAGCAGCCGCGGTCCCCCTCCCCCAGCAGCCGCGGTCCCCCCTCCCCCAGCATCCGCGGTCCCCCTCCCCCAGCAGCCGCGGTCCCCCTCCCCAGCAGCCACGGTCCCCCACCCCCTCCCCCAGCAGCCGCGGTCCCCCCTCCCCAGCAGCCGTGGTCCCCCTCCCCAGCAGCCACGGTCCCCCTCCCCCAGCAGCCGCGGTCCCCCTCCCCAGCAGCCGCGGTCCCCCTCCCCCAGCAGCCGCGGTCCCCCTCCCCTCCCCAGCAGCTGTGGTCCCCCTCCCCCAGCAGCCGCGGTCCCCTCCCCTGCCCAGCAGCTGCGGCCAACCTCCACCAGCAGCCGCGGCCCACCTCCCCTCCCCCAGCAGCCGCGGTCCCCCCCTCCCCCAGCAGCCGGGGTCCCCCTCCCCAGCAGTCGCAGTCCCCCTCCCCCTCCCCCAGCAGCCGCGGTCCCCCTCCCCCAGCAGCCGCGGTCCCCCTCCCCAGCAGCCGCGGTCCCACTCCCCCACCAGCCGCGGTCCCCCCTACCCCAGCAGCCGCGGTCCCCCTCCCCCAGCAAGCCGCGGTCCCCCTCCCCCTCCCCCAGCAGCCACGGTCCCCCTCCCCCAGCAGCCGCGGTCCCCTCCCCAGCAGCCGCAATCCCCCTCCCCCTCCCCCAGCAGCCGCGGTCCCCCTCCCCCAGCAGCCGCAGTCCCCCTCCCCAGCAGCCGCAGTCCCCCCTCCTTCAGCAGCCGCGGTCCCCCTCCCCCAGCAGCCGCGGTCCCCCTCCACCAGCAGCGCGGTCCCCCTCCCCAGCAGCTGCGGTCCCCCCTCCCCCAGCAGCCGCGGTCCCCCTCCCCAGCAGCCACGGTCCCCCTCCCCTCCCCCAGCATCCGCGGTCCCCCTCCCCAGCAGCCGCGGTCCCCCTCCCCAGCAGCGGTCCCGCTCCCCCTCCCCAGCAGCCGTGGTTCCCCTCCACCAGCAGCCGCGGCCCACCTCCCCTCCCCCAGCAGCCGCGGTCCCCTCCCCCCAGCAGCCGCGGTCCCCCTCCCCCAGCAGCCGCGGTCCCCCTCCCCCAGCAGCCGTGGTCCCCCTTCCCCAGCAGCCGCGGTCCCCCTCCCCCAGCAGCCGCGGTCCCCCTCCCCCAGCAGCCGCGGTCCCCCCTCCCCCAGCAGCCGCGGTCCCCCCTCCCTAGCAGCCACGGTCCCCCTCCCCCTCCCCCAGCAGCCGCGGCCCCCCTCCCCAGCAGCCGCGGTCCCCCTCCCCCAGCAGCCACGGTCCCCCCTCCCCCAGCAGCCGCGGTCCCCCTCGGCCAGCAGCCGCGGTCCCCATCCCCCAGCAGCCGCGGTCCCCCTCCCCCAGCAGCCGCGGTCCCCCTCCCCAGCAGCTGCGGACCCCTCCCCCTCCCCAGCAGCTGTGGTCCCCCTCCCCCAGCAGCCGCGGTCCCCCTCCCCCTGCCCAGCAGCCGTGGTCCCCCTCCACCAGCAGCCGCGGCCCACCTCCCCTCCCCCAGCAGTCGCGGTCCCCCTCCCCCTCCCCCAGCAGCCGCGGTCCCCCTCCCCCAGCAGCCGCGGTCCCCCTGCCCCATCAGCCGCGGACCCCGTCCCCAGCAGCCGCGGTGCCCCTCCCCCAGCAGCCGCGGTCCCCCTCCCCAGCAGCCGCGGTCCCCATCCCCAGCAGCCGCGGTCCCCCCCCAGCAGCCGCGGTCCCCCTCCCCCAGCAGCCGCGGTGCCCCTCCCCCAGCAGCCGCGGCCCCCCTCCCCAGCAGCCGCGGTCCCCCTCCCCCAGCAGCCGCGGTCCCCCTCCCCAGCAGCCGCGGCCCCCTCCCCCATCAGCCGCGGTCCCCCTCCCCAGCAGCCGCGGTGCCCCTCCCCAGCAGCCGCGGTCCCCCCTCCCCCTCCCCCAGCAGACGCGGTCCCCCTCCTCCAGCAGCCGCGGCCCCCCTACCCCAGCAGCCGCGGTCCCCCTCCCAGAAGCAGCTGTCCCCCTCCCCAGCAGACGCGGTCCCCCCTCCCCCAGCAGCCGCGGTCCCACTCCCCTTTCCCCAGCAGCCGCGGTCCCCCTCCCCAGCAGCCGCGGTCCCCCCTCCCCAGCAGCCGCGGTCCCCCTCCCCCAGCAGCCGCGGTCCCCCTCCCCCAGCAGCCGCAGTCCCCTCCCTCAGCAGCCGCGGTCCCCCTCCCCCAGCAGCCGCGGTCCCCCTCCCCCAGCAGTCCCGCTCCCCCTCCCCCAGCAGCCGCGGTCCCCCTCCCCCAGCAGCCGCGGTCCCCCTCCCCAGCAGCCACGGTCCCCCTCCCCCAGCAGCCGCGGTCCCCCTCCCCAGCAGCCGCGGTCACCCTCCCCAGCAGCCGCGGTCCCCCTCCCCCTGCACCCGCGGTCCCCCTCCCCCAGCAGCCCCGGTCCCCCTCCCCCAGCAGCCGCGGTCCCCCTCCCCCAGCAGCCGCGGTCCCCCCTCCCCAGCAGCCACGGTCCCCCTCCCCCTCCCCCAGCAGCCGCGGTCCCCCTCCCCAGCAGCCACGGTCCCCCCTCCCCCAGCAGCCGCGGTCCCCCTCCCCCAGCAGCCGCGGTCCCCCTCCCCAGCAGCCGCGGTCCCCCTCCCCCAGCAGCCGCGGTCCCCCTCCCACTCCCCAGCAGCCGCGGTCCCCCTCCCCAGCAGCCGCGGTCCCGCTCCCCAGCAGCCGCGGCCCCCCTCCCCCCAGCAGCCACTGTCCCCCCCCAGCAGCCGCGGTCCCACTCCCCCAGCAAGCGGCCCCCCTCCCCTAGCAGCCGCGGTCCCCCTCCCCAGCAGCCGCGGTCCCCCTCCCCAGCAGCCGTGGTTCCCCTCCCCCAGCAGCCGCGGTCCCCCCTCCCCCCTCCCCCAGCAGCCGCGGTCCCCCCTCCCCCAGCAGCCGCGGTCGCCCTCCCCAGCAGCCGCGGTCCCGATCCCTCTCCCCAGCAGCCGCGGTCCCCCTCCCCCAGCAGCCGCGGTCCCCCTCCCCCAGCAGCCGCGGTCCCCCCTCCCCCAGCAGCCGCGGTCCCCCTCCCCAGCAGCCGCGGTCCCCCCTCCCCCAGCAGCCGCGGTCCCCCTCCCCCTCCCCCTCCCCCAGCAGCCGCGGTCCCCCCTCCCCCAGCAGCCGCGGTCCCCCTCCCCCAGCAGCCGCGGTCCCCCTCCCCAGCAGCCGCGGTCCCTCTCCCCCAGCAGCCGCGGTCCCCCTCCCCCAGCAGCCGCGGTCCCCCTCCCCCAGCAGCCGCTGTCCCCCTCCCCCAGCAGCCGGGGTCCCCCTCCCCCAGCAGCCGCGGTCCCCCTCCCCAGCAGCCGCGGTCCCCCCTCCCCCAGCAGTCGCGGTCCCCCTCCCCAGCAGCCGCGGTCCCCCCTCCCCCAGCAGTCGCGGTCCCCCCTCCCCAGCAGCCCGCGGTCCCCCTCCCCCCGCAGCCGCGGTCCCCCTCCCCCAGCAGCCGCGGTCCCCCTCCCCCAGCAGCCGCGTCCCCCTCCCCCCCCAGCAGCCGCGGTTCCCCTCCCTCAGCAGCCGCGGTCACCCTCCCCCAGCAGCCGCGGTCCCCCTCCCCCAGCAGCCGCGGTCCCCTCCCCCAGCAGCCGCGGTCCCCCTCCCCCAGCAGCCGCGGTCCCCCTCCCACTCCCCAGCAGCCGCGGTCCCCCTCCCCAGCAGCCGCGGTCCCCGCTCCCCAGCAGCCGCGGCCCCCCCTCCCCCCAGCAGCCACTGTCCCCCCCCCAGCAGCCGCGGTCCCACTCCCCCAGCAAGCGGCCCCCCTCCCCTAGCAGCCGCGGTCCCCCTCCCCAGCAGCCGCGGTCCCCCCTCCCCAGCAGCCGTGGTTCCCCTCCCCCAGCAGCCGCGGTCCCCCTCCCCCTCCCCCAGCAGCCGCGGTCCCCCTCCCCCCAGCAGCCGCGGTCGCCCTCCCCAGCAGCCGCGGTCCCGATCCCTCTCCCCAGCAGCCGCGGTCCCCCTCCCCCAGCAGCCGCGGTCCCCCTCCCCCAGCAGCCGCGGTCCCCCCTCCCCCAGCAGCCGCGGTCCCCCCTCCCCCCAGCAGCCGCGGTCCCCCTCCCCCAGCAGCCGCGGTCCCCCTCCCCCTCCCCTCCCCCCAGCAGGCCGCGGTCCCCCTCCCCCAGCAGCCGCGGTCCCCCTCCCCCAGCAGCCGCGGTCCCCCCTCCCCAGCAGCCGCGGTCCCCCTCCCCCAGCAGCCGCGGTCCCCCCTCCCCCAGCAGCCGCGGTCCCCCTCCCCCAGCAGCCGCTGTCCCCCCTCCCCCAGCAGCCGGGGTCCCCCTCCCCCAGCAGCCGCGGTCCCCCCTCCCCCCAGCAGCCGCGGTCCCCCTCCCCCAGCAGTCGCGGTCCCCCTCCCCAGCAGCCGCGGTCCCCCTCCCCCAGCAGTCGCGGTCCCCCTCCCCAGCAGCCGCGGTCCCCCTCCCCCCGCAGCCGCGGTCCCCCTCCCCAGCAGCCGCGGTCCCCCTCCCCCAGCAGCCGCGTCCCCCTCCCCCCCAGCAGCCGCGGTTCCCCCTCCCTCAGCAGCCGCGGTCACCCTCCCCCAGCAGCCGCGGTCCCCCTCCCCCAGCAGCCGCGGTCCCCCTCCCCCAGCAGCCGCGGTCCCCCTCCCCCTCCCCCAGCAGCCGCGGTCCCCCTCCCCAGCAGCCGCGGTCCCCCTCCCCAGCAGCCGCGGTCCCCCTCCCCCAGCAGCCGCGGTCCCCCTCCCCAGCAGCCGCGGTCCCCCTCCCCCAGGAGCCGCGGTCCCCCTCCCCAGCAGCCGCGGACCCCTCACCCAGCAGCCGCGGTCCCCCTCCCCCTCCCCCAGCAGCCGCGGTCGCCCTCCACCAGCAGCCGCGGTCCCCCTCCCCAGCAGCCGCGGCCCCCCCTCCCCCAGCAGCCGCGGTCCCCCTCCCCCAGCAGCCGCGGTCCCCCTCCCCCAGCAGCCGCGGTGCCCCTTCCCCAGCAGCCGCAGTCCCCCTCCCCCAGCAGCCGCGGTCCCCCTCCCCCAGCAGCCGCGGTCCCCCTCCCCCAGCAGCCGCGGTCCCCTCCCCCAGCAGCCGCTGTCCCCCTCCCCCAGCAGCCGCGGTCCCCCTCCCCCCAGCAGCCGCGGTCCCCCTCCCCCAGCAGCCGCGGTCCCCCTCCCCCAGCAGTCGCGGTCCCCCTCCCCAGCAGCCGCGGTCCCCCTCCCCCAGCAGCCGCGGTCCCCCTCCCCCAGCAGCCGCGGTCCCCCTCCCACTCCCCAGCAGCCGCGGTCCCCCTCCCCCAGCAGCCACGGTCCCCCTCCCCCCTCCCCCAGCAGCCGCGGTCCCCCTCCCCCAGCAGCCACGGTCCCCCTCCCCCAGCAGCCGCGGTCCCCCTCCCCCAGCAGCCGCGGTCCCCCTCCCCAGCAGCCGCGGTCCCCCTCCCCCAGCAGCCGTGGTCCCCCTCCCACTCCCCAGCAGCCGCGGCCCCCCCTCCCCAGCAGCCGCGGTCCCGCTCCCCAGCAGCCGCGGCCCCCCTCCCCCCAGCAGCCACTGTCCCCCCCCAGCAGCCGCGGTCCCACTCCCCCAGCAAGCGGCCCCCCTCCCCTAGCAGCCGCGGTCCCCCTCCCCAGCAGCCGCGGTCCCCCTCCCCAGCAGCCGTGGTCCCCCTCCCCCAGCAGCCGTGGTCCCCCTCCCCCTCCCCCAGCAGGCGCGGTCCCCCTCCC